>NW_023420208.1:0-2096 GCF_002922805.2 Oryzias melastigma
TTTAAACTGGAACTATCCCGGATTTTAGCTCAACTTTGACATGACGGGATGTAAGCTTTGGGGATTGTAATAATGCAAAGCTGAGACAAGCTTTTTCTCCTGAATACCCTCTACACTCATGACTGTATCTCCATCCACCCCTTGAACACTGTCACATTTATTGGTGATATGATGGTAGTGGGCCTGATCTCGAAGGGAGATGGAACAGTGCACAGAAAGGAAACCCAGGAGGTTCTTGGTTTGTGACTAGCTCGACTGGGGACAAAAAGGCCCTGGAGAGGGTGACCCGGACTGCTGAAAAGATCATCGGTTGCCCTCTGCCCCCCCTGGAGAATATCTTGTAGTCACGCTATCTAAGGAGGATTAAGAAAATACCAACTGGGTGCTCTCCCCCTGGCCGTCACTTGTTCAGGCTTCGGCCATCGGGGGAGATATAGATTCCACAAAGTCAGGACCAACATTCTACCCATTAGAGCCAGTTAGATTGATATGTAGGTGTGCACGTTGTGGTACAAGCACCAAATTTGGCATGGATGTACCTTAGAATCTGGTACATTACCCACCAGATCAATCCAAAATGGCAGCCATTTTGAAAAATTAATTGTTACAAAAAATATTCGATGTCTATTTGCCCCAGTCTCAAACATAAGGGGTACCCAACAAAATACTATTATATGTATGTTACATGTATATTTTAAAATCTTAGATTTTTTCATGGCCAATATGCTTTTCTGTAAGAGGAGATCCAAAGATACAATCATGCCAAATTTGGTGTTTTTACCACAAAACACACTTTGTCTCAAATATCAATCTAACCGGCTCTATAGGTAGAAACATTTTTGAGTCTCTTGGTTGCAGAGTTAATTTAAAAACTGACTCCTCTACATTAACTATCAGCTTTTTAAATGAAGAACACCAAACATACTATAACATTAGTATACATGTACATTTACATATTTATATAATTTTGCCCTTTTGGACTTTTTATTACACGCCTTAACATTTAGGCTCAGTGTGATCTTTAATTTCGTCATACTGCTGTATGATGACAATAAAACATTGTATTATACAAAACTCCTTTCTGTGCGACAGATTCCAACAATTTCTGTTGATGATGTTGACCTTACTACTAAAAATGGTTGCAAATTGGTGCTTTCTGCGCTTTACGGTCAGCTGGAATTACATTATTAGTGTAAACATTTGGGAAGTTATTGTAGTCAAGATAAAGTTCGATGTGAGAGTTTATCTCTGCACAATTTCAGCTCTTCAGGATCTGTGAATCTGATGCGTTAAAAAGTATGTCAGAAAGATGAAAAGTTTTTTGTCATCACTGTTCACTTAACAAACACACCGAAACGTGTTTCGGTAAAGAGCATCACTAGTGTCACAGATTTGTCTCTATGATCAGTGTCTGTCAGCGTGTGGTTTTCAACAGGCTGATGCGTGTCTGCCTCCACGCAAAGATGAGAGAAGAGAAAGACAATTGCCGTCACGAGCTTCAGGTAATAACCTGAATCAATAGCAAATATGCCGAGTCGAGGAACCGGGAGAACAGGGAGACGGAGAACGGATGCCATGGCAACGGTTCCATGTTGTTGCTTTGGAATAATGACGAGCTCATTGTGGCAATCAGGGGCGACTGTGTCACACGTGCTGCCACATTAAAGGCAAATTGTGTTTTTTATTTTTTATCACGTGTCAGAGGACATTGTGGCTTCGTGAGGGACACAGAAAAAAAGGTAGTTCATCACCACAAACAGGATGTTGACCACCTTTACTCGCCACAGGCAGGATGAAGTTACGCCGTGGTCGCTCAGTCTTCAAGGTTCTCCAGACAATAACAGGCTTTATGGACACAATGCAGAGAGGAGATGCTGTGCAGGAAACATGAAAAAGAAGTCACGAGCAGAGACATTCAATATCTGAGAAGACTATGGTGATAAAGTCAGATTAAATTGTGATTTAGAAATGTCCAGTGCTGCTGCCGCAGATGAAAGAGATAAAAATAACACACGAACAATAAAAAATAAAATAATTCAATATAAAACATAGGGTCATTTAAGAATAAAAGGACATTTGGGCTTTAGAATTCTTGA
>NW_023420209.1:0-2096 GCF_002922805.2 Oryzias melastigma
TACAATAAAAGTGACTTAATGTGCGATCATCTCTTGATCTGTGTACACATGTTCCCAGTGATCTTTAAGTTACCTTTATGAAAAAAAAACAAAAGTCATTATCTGGGACAGGGGTCGGCAACCTTTAACACTAAAAGAGCCATTTGGTCTCGTCTTCTACTGATCAAAACCTAGAAGGAGCCGTATCTTTACCTTTTACCTTTAGTATAGGCCATATTAACCAAAAATTCTAGCTCGTTACTTAATTATTAGCTGAACTCCAAATTAGCATAAAACTTCTCAGTCAATTCAATCAACCAAGCAATGCTCAAACAAGCATCTTGTTGAAAGAAAAGCTAAACTCTAAATTTGCATCAAAACTCCAGTAGATAACAAATTTGCCAAAAATGTTAGCATATATTGCTAAAATATTAGCTAAACTCCAAATTAGCATTAAAAACTCATTAGAGGCTAAATTAGCCTTTATAAGCTAGCTTGTTGTTTAATTACTAGCTGAACTCCAAAATCGCCTCAAGTTCCTCAGTAAACTAAATTAGTAAAAAATGTTAGCATGTTGCTAAAATAGAAGCTAAATTCTAATTTATCCCCCAAAAAACTTCAATAGATAACAAATTAGCTGAAAACGTCAGGATTTTTTTCTAAAACATTAGCTAAACTCCAAAGTAGCTTAAAACCTCAATCGGATGAAAAACTAGCAAAAAACGTTAGCATGTTGCTAAAATAGAAGCTAAACTCATAATTTTTTTAAAAATTACTATTATTTTATCTTTTTTCAGCCTTAGAGCCACCATGGAGAGATATAAGAGTCATGTGTGGCTCTGGAGCAGCAGGTTGCAGACCCCTGATCCATGACATAGTTTCTGCAGAGCGGCATGAGTTCATTAGCCATTCGCCTCTTGAGTTTTGGGTGTAACAGTGATCACAAAGTAGCCCCAACCTCACTTAGTGCTTATTAAAAGGATTATAAATGAATGAATGAAAGGAGGACAGTAAACACTCACAGTTAGTAAGAATCAAAAGTTCCCAAACCTTGAGATCCAATAGGAAATGCTTGCGGTCATTTTTGACCCTACTCACAGAAAAGTGGAATAGCGATACAAAAGTTGCAGTTTTTTATGTATAAATATATCAAATGAAATTCCTTCATGTAGCAAACACATTTTATTAGGAATACCTGAAATATAAAAGTATTAATAGTTTTTAAAGAATAACAACTCAGGGGGTCACTATAGACCCTAAGAAAATGGGGTACAGTGATACAACAGCTGGAATTTCTATATATAGAGATATAATTTAAATAATTCCAATGTCATTTTGCAATAACCCCATTTACTTAGGAATACCTGAAATATAAAAATATGAATACTTTTATTTTAATTTTTTAAAAGTAGAACAACCCATAGGGACACTTTTGACCCCACTTTTAGCAAAGTTGTGATTTAGAATTTGCTATTTTAAAAAAGTAATTTCTTTTTTTAATGGCAATTCCCTCATGTAACATTTCATGAGGAATCCCTGGAATGAAAAAAATAAAAAAGATTTTTAAAGATTTACAACCCAGGGGGTCACTTTGACCCCATTTGTGGAAATGTGATGCAAGAGCTGCAAATTCTTAAAATGTATAAACATATTTTTTTTAATCCAATATAATTATGTAAAATACACATTTTATGAGGAGTACCTGAAATATGAAATTATAAATAGTTTATTTTCAAAGATTTTGAAGAATAACAACCCAAGGGGTCTCTTATGACCCCACTTATGGAAAGTGTTAAAGTAATATAAAAGCTGCAGTTCTTAAAATGTATCAATATAAATATTA
Organism: Oryzias melastigma; assembly: GCF_002922805.2. Classification (NCBI taxonomy): domain Eukaryota; kingdom Metazoa; phylum Chordata; class Actinopteri; order Beloniformes; family Adrianichthyidae; genus Oryzias; species Oryzias melastigma. The sequence continues at coordinate 1,823 of NW_023420209.1, forward strand.
TTTAAATGGAAAGGCCTTATATAACAAACATGTTTGATGAGGAATACCTAAAATCTGAACATAGGAATACTTTTATTTTCAAAGACTTTGAAGAATAACAACCCATGGGGTCACTTTGACCCCACTTATACATTTAAAAGCACAAGTGTTAGAAAAATGAATCAAAATTAGTTTTGCTTCTTTTGTGGAATATTTCTGATTTTTCAGACTTGATATCGTAGATCTGTCCCAATCTACTGATGATAGACATGAGATTTTCAGCAAGTACAAACAT
>NW_023420210.1:0-2095 GCF_002922805.2 Oryzias melastigma
CACGCAAGCATATTTACAACACGTGTAACTCCCAACATGGTTTGAAACACATAAAAACAGACTGATACCGCTAAAACAGACATTCCTGTGGCTATCCTAACACCCAACCTTGTTAACAATACGAAAAATAACACAGTGCAACATCGAAACACATTAGCTGAAACAAATGTTACAATGACTATGCCAGCATAAAAAAACAAAAAACAGTCCAACACCGCTACATGCTAGCCACAGTAGCATATTTACAACACGTGCAAGTCCCAACATTGTTTGCAACACATAAAAAACAGACTGATGTCCCCAAAACAGACATTCCTGTAGCTATGCTAACTCCCAACCTTGTTAGTAACACATAAAAAACACAGTCCAACACCGCTACATGTTAGCCGCATTAGCATATATATAATACGTGTAATTCCCAACATTGTTTGCGACACATAAAAAAACAGACTGATTGACCTACCACTAAAACAAGAAATTCCTGTGACTGTAATAACTCCCAAGCTTGTTAGTAACACGTAAAAAAAAACACAGTCCTACACCGCTACACGTTAGCTGCATCAGCGTATTTACAATACGTGTAACTCCCAACATTTGCAACACGTAAAAAACAGCCTGATACAGCAAATACAGAATTCCTCTGACTATGCTGACTCCCAACCATGTTAACAACACAGACTGACATTTTAACACAGCATCATTTACCTCTCAAAATCACTTGGACATCAGTAACACAACCAGAATAATCCATACATGAGGCGCTCCAAATATAAATTGCACTGTCATTTGTTTTCCTTTTTTGGGGGGAAAAAGTTCAAGTTTTTAAGGGGGACTTCTAGAGTGGAAACAGAGAGCTAAAGCTAGGGAATGTCTTTATATGTAATTAAAATAAGGTATAAAAATGTGGAACATTTAGCTGATGCAATATCTACTTCTCAGTATGTGGCCTTTTGTCACACTAAAGATGAAAGTAGAACCGAGACTCAGCGGGACGGGAAATGAAATGCTCTTTAAAAAATATATAAGAGTTTCAGTAACAATATCAGCTGCTAATTGATAGAATATGAGTGTGTGCTAAATGATACTTGAATCTAGCTTGTTAAAGTCTTTGTCCATAATGTAAACTGTAAAAAGAAAGCTCTACATTTTCAGCATTGGGGATAAACGTATGCATTTCAGTGGCTGTCTAGTCTTTGGCTAGAGGTTGACAACGCTTTGTGACTAAAAAGGTGACAACAGCCCTGGCGTCCCATTGTAGTACCAACTGTTGCCCACAGTTTCACTACATACTTTAGCCAAAGAGTCTTCTGAATGCAACCACACAGGATTTTGCAGTAGAGAAACAATGATGCTGGTTCCAGTACCCTATCATGGTGCTATGGTCTCCAGGAAAGGGCTGGGCTTTTATCAGCAGCATCTGGCTCAGCTGCCGGCCAGTATGAGTTTAGGAGGAATGTGCTTTCACACACAGTTAAAAATATAGAATAAGCCCCAAAACTTTGGAATTTTTTCGGATTTGTGAAAAATAGTTGCTGGAGGGTCTGAAAGTTGTTAAATACACCAATGAAGTCTCCAAGTTGGCCCTCATTTTACTAAAGCCTGAGCTTCTACTGGTTGGCAATCCGGCTGCTACCAACCTGTTGCCATGAAGCTATTGCCCAATTTTGTAACAGCGTCATTCCTGTCACATGACTGCCACCGTGCGACCTCAAAATGTGTGTGGGCGGCCAATGACCGATGACAACTTTTAAAGAAAATGATATGGTTGCTGTAAAATCTCAACTTTTTCTTAATCCCTCCATGGCCACTGCGCTGCATGTAAAAGTGCGACTGCTACCTCCCGATTACGAACGCCACCATGCGACCACCAACTGGATTTACTGAAAAACTTACACTTAGGTTGCTGTGCTTTGCTATTTTTGGGATATGTGACCATAGTCTTTATCTTGTTCTGTAGAGTTTAAAAAATGTCCTATATTCGTCTAAAGGGGAATAATACTTCTTAAAAACAGCTTTTAAATCCCATTAATGGGAAATGAGAAACTTTAGGCGATGGAATAAAAACCAGAATAAAAGGAGCATTGTTATGTTTGGG
>NW_023420211.1:0-634 GCF_002922805.2 Oryzias melastigma
GGGGGGTCCTTGCATCTGGCAAGTGTCCATTTTCAGTATGAGAAGATCTCTCCAAAAATCAACTGAAAACAGATTCAATCTTTTTCACTGGAAAATACTTAACTGTTTCCTCTGTGACTTCTCTTCTATTGTGGCCTGAACACCAACCTGCACACCTGCTCATCTTCGCTCATTAAGCTTTCAAAACAAAAAAACAAACAAACAAAAAACGCAAGAGGTTTTCCACCCATCAACCATTTGAAGAATAGTGAAATTCTAACTTTACTGCAACTGCACAAAGTCCTGCCAGAACTTTGTATTGACATCGGGACAACTTTTGGCACCTTTCAATCGTCAATCCAAAACCACATCAAGGTCAAGCTTGAGGACTTTCCCTCCAAGAAAACAGCAAGAACTGAGACGCTGCAGATCTGCTGCAGAGACAACTTTCCATAATTTTGCCAACCAATCAAAATCTTGGAAGTTTGGTTAAAATGTATTGATTTGGGGATGTTTGACTTCTTCCTCACAATGATAACGTTTATTTGAATTTCTCAACCGTTTTCGGTAAACCACGTGTTACCTAGTTCATGTCCTTTTATGTACATATGCACTTTGAGGAGGAACAAGATTGCTACATGTGAAAAGGGGGATG
>NW_023420211.1:756-2095 GCF_002922805.2 Oryzias melastigma
CTGTGAGTAAACCCCCAACCAGTACTTCTGAATGCCTGCAAAGCACAGTGCTTACTCCGAAAAAATTAGTAGTCTGAAAATAGTGGGAAAAAAAGCCATAGATATTTAGAAAAAAAATCTATTGAAAGCAGTAAAATTATCTATCCATTCAGCAAGTCAGTTTTACTCAAGCAATCGTTTGATGAGATATTAAAATCTACAAACAAGTTGCATTCAAAAAAGGAAAAAAATAGACCAAAGAGATAACTGTTAGACAGAACTAGTTCAAATTGAATGTTATAGTTATATGTTATATAGCCCAAAAGTAGTTTTTTTTTGTCTTTAATTCATTCATTCATTGAATTGTTTTTGCGAGTTCTAAGCAAATGATTTATATTTTTTTGTTTTTATCTTCCTAATTGTAGTTCATTTTGATCACAGTGACCAAAAACTGTGTAATAAGTGGAAATGACTCATTTTAAAACAAAATTTGAACAAAATGAGACTATGATTGTTTTCTAAATTAATCTTCCTAAAATCTAAAACTTGCACTTATTCTTAAAATATACATTTATTTTTTTGTTTCAAAAACAGTGACAATGTATACCAGTCTAACTTATCAACATTTATTTAACTTAAAGTTAACCCTTAAAAATAAACCAAATATTAAAGAACAATTTGGGGGATTTTTTGAGTCTTAAATTAAGTCTTCCAAAGGATTTTGACTCATTTTATAAATAACAACCTTATTTTCTAATGAGATGAAAAATTCTTGACTTCGCTGATTTTGAGAATTGCTCAGAAAGGCGTACAGCAAAGAGAAGTTAAAACAAATTCAAACATTGTAAAAAAATGTAAAACATGGTTTTAAATCTTTGCAAGTGTCAAATAGTTTGGAGTGTAAATAAAAAAGCTATTCTCTATCTCGAAATGTATACAAGCTTTTATTTTGTAACTATCAACCCGTTTTTTGGTCTTTTCTGTTTATTTCTGTAAATGTGAGTTCAGTGGTTATCACACAAGATTAGTAACCAGGATCCTACAGGATTATAGGTGAACGGTTATACATAAGAGTTTTGAATATTTATTGTACTGCTATAAAATCTTTGGAAAATGTACAATTGTAACTTCAGCACTTGGTCAGGTGTAGGGGTTTTGTTGCTGCTAGCATTATGTTTTTTAGCATCAAGCATTTCTAAGTTGGTCTTGTTTTGGCCTGTTAATGTGAGGCTGCACCCCTTAAACACATATAGAAATAGAGTTTGTATATTTAGTGATAAGCTTTGATAGATTATTTGCTGGATCTTATTCAAGATGTTCCTGGAGTATAAAGTCCAGTGATCAGCTACAGCCAAGAGCA
>NW_023420212.1:0-2095 GCF_002922805.2 Oryzias melastigma
ATAGAAGCTAAACTCTAAATTAGCCTTAAAAAACAGATAAATTAACTAGAAAAGTTAGCACGTTGCTAAAATATGAGGTAAACTCCAAATTCTTGGAAAATTTCTATAAAAGTGAATATATTTAAAGTTGTTCATTTTTTATTTTTCAAATTTTGAAATTTGAAGACTTTTCTCATTCATTTCCTATAAGAGAATATTTTGCTCAAAGGTTGTTTTTCTCCAACACAGAATCCACTGAAGTTATTTTTTTGTGCAGGTGGTTGAAGAGTTATGATAGTCAAAGAGTGTAAACACTGGAGCTAAAATTCAGGGTTAAAAAGGACGAAATTGAAATGACATCCATCGGGTCAAGAATCACTTATTTCTGTACTCAAGTGGTCCAAACCAGAACCAGAATTTGTTTGTTTTGGCTTCACTCAAGTTCCTCCGTCTCCGTGTTTTAACCAGACACACACACAGGTTCATGTGGTCCAATGTCTTCAGACCTTCAGAATAAAACCTAAAGGAGTCAGGAGTGTCCAGAAATAAACTCTTTATCAGCGTCGTCTGCAAATGACAGTAAAAGCACAGTAAAATATCAAAGTTTTTACAACCGATGTGATGATAAAGGACTTAAAAATAAAGATCTCATCAAGATGGCAGCAGCTGCTGATAATCTGCTCATAATAAGTTTCCTGAAAACAGATGACGGTTTGATAGAGCGACGCGGCAGCTGGCTGCAGGATTCTAGTCAAAGGAAGGAGCACGGCAGCACTCACATATTAAAAAGGTCATTGTTGCCTGGGAACATCATCTGTGTGTACTTTGGTGGCTAATAACGGCGAAAACAATCAGGCTGCAGCGTTATGTGTTTTCACAGAAGTAAACAGCTGTGGATTAAATTTAGGTGCAAATGGCGACAGACTGCCATCGCTCTGCTGCTGTCGGCTGTTGCTTCATTAGGATAGGCGGAAAGAAGATTTAAGTTTTTATAAAATCTTCCAATATTTTGGAGCATTTAGGTCCAAATTCTGCTCTTTACTACAGTGTAACCTTTTTTGATCCAATAAATATTTAAGACATGAAGAGTTCAAGATAATATAAGGTCAAAACTGGGTCTGCAACCTTCAACACCAACCGATACAAATAGGAATTAAACCTCTTTTGCTTCAAAAATGTACTTTAATGAAGCATTTACTGGAGAGCCAAAGCACAAGTAGAAATAAAATCTACCATAAAGGGGTTAAAGAGCCATTTTGGTCTCCAAAAATAGGAGCCAAAAGTCTTATTTCCCTTTTTAGAAAAATAAAACACTGATTTGTATTTATATTTTTGTTCATTTTATAATCAATATTTCAAATATTTGCTTTTTTTGTTTTAGCATAAATAAGACAAACAGAGATGACTTTTGACAATTCACATGACTTCCTTTCAAAATAAAAGTCACATTGGACCATTTCACTGCAACAAATGCAGTAGTAGGTAGCCTCATGTTGGCAGTTATAAGAAAAAAACAAACTACTATGTCTTTTTTTATGCATTTGGTTCATCTAAACTATAAATTCACAAACCTAGCAAACTAAAATTAGATCAAAGCTAAGTTAGCTTAACATATTTTTGGAGCAAAAGTCAAATTTTATCCCTTAAATTTTATAAGCCAGTATAAACTCTGGTTTTACCTCCTGACTTTATTTTATTTATTCATTTTTGTACATGATGCTCAGATAGCTGTCAGAAAGTTTTAGTATGACTGTAGTAAACTGATGGATTGATAGGGCATTATGGGTATTGTAGTCATTGTAGTAGTTGCTACTAGAGTTAGAAGCTGGGGAAAATATGATGCACTGGGGTTCTGTCCTCTATTTCCATCTACTCCATTATTCTTTATTATTTATATTTTATTTAGTTCTCCATGCCTCTGTTTGGTGCAGTGTGATAAAGTTTAGAGCATTTTATTTTTCTTAAACCTAATGAATTGGTTAACTTGGATCCCGGCCTATAAAATGCACTTTTTTACTATAATTGAAAACATATTTAGGAGAAAATTTGAAGAAATGTGTTTTCTGTTAATTATTTCTGCTGTGTTTTTGCCTTAAAGTAATAAACTTTATTATCT
>NW_023420213.1:0-2093 GCF_002922805.2 Oryzias melastigma
GTTAATTTAACCCAATATTTGGGTTGGTGGAAGCAACCCAAATTTTGTGTTAAAATAACCCAACACAAAGTTAGTCCCTTTTCAACCCCCCTTTTTAACCACTGAGTTTTTAGTGTGCAGTGCAGGTAGAAGCTAATGCAGGTAGAAGCCAACTGCGGTAGAAGCCAGCTCTAGGAGAAGCCAGTGCCAGGAGAAACCAGCGCCGGTAGAAGCCAGCACCAGGAGAAACCAGTGACTTTAGAAGCCAGCGCTGGTCCAACAATGGAGGAGCACGGCGGCAGAAGCTAGCCCCGGGGAGACAACAGAGGGAAAATCCAGCGCCAGTAGAAGCCAACTTCAGTAGAAGCCAACTTTGGTAGAAGCCATCGCCTGTAGAGGCCAGCGCCGGTAGAAGCCAGCTCTGGGAGAAGCCAGCGCCAGGAGAAACCAGCACCGGTAGAAGCCAGGGCAGGTAGAAACCAATCACTGTAGAAGCCAGCTCTAGAAGAAGCCATTGCTCGGAGAAACCGGCGACTTTAGAAGCCAACACTGGTCCGACAATGGAGGAGCACGGCGGGAGAAGCTAGCGCCGGTGAGACAACGGAGGGAAAATCCAGTGCCGGCAGAAGTCAACTTCAGTAGAAGCCAACTTTGGTAGAAGCCATCGCCTGTAGAGGCCAGCGCCGGTAGAAGCCAGCTCTGGGAGAAGCTAGCGCCAGAAGAAACCAGGGCCGGTAGAAGGCTGCTCTGGGAGAAGCCAGCGCCAGAAGAAACCAGCGCCGGTAGAAGGCTGCTCTGGGAGAAGCCAGCGCCGGTAGAAGCCGGCGGCAATAGAACCCAGCGCCGGTAGAAGCCTGTGGCAATAGAACCCAGCGCCGGTAGAAGCCTGCGGCAATAGAACCCAGCGCCGGTAGAAGCCTGCGGCGATAGAAGCCAGTGCCGGAAGAAGCCAGCGCCAGGTGACGCCATCGCTGGTAGAAGCCAGTGTCAGGAGAAGCCAGCAACAAGTGAGGCCAACTCAAGATCGACAGCAGAGGAGCGTGGCAGGAGAAGCCAGCGTCGGGCACAAGGCAAGTGGGGCAGGAAAAGCCTTCTGATAACCGTTCACTGCTATTAGCCTGTAGTCACTAGGTGCTAAGGGATGGTTCTTCTTTGGCACTGGGACCAGGTAGGATTTATTCCACAGAACTGGAATCCTTTGAAGATGGAGGCTCTGGTTGAACAGGTGCTGCTGTACTCCACCCAGCTGGGTGGAGTACAGCACCAGCAGCCTTTCCCATTGATCTTGAAAGTCCTACATCATTTCAGATTGCTGCATCCTTCAACTGTTTTTGGATATTACACGGTGATGTGATGTTTTTCTACTGAACGTAATGCAAAAATCAGCAAAAAATTTGAAAATATATATTTTATTCAAAGTCCATGAAAATGACACGTTGGGGATGTTCAAAGGAAGTTTTGAAACCTATGTCTTGGTGGCCACTTTATCTCCAATCTTCACACAATTTCACACGTCACAAAGGTTAAATCTACATACAACCACAACTGAAGATTTGCTGACATTTGACTTCTGGAAGAATTTGTCATCTTGAAAAAAAAAAAAAAAATTCTAACCACAAATTTAATTTCTTCCACGGAATTTCAATCTATTGCCCATTAACTCCTCAAGTATAATTAGGAAGCTACTTGAGAAAAAATGCAGGAATTAGAAGTTGTAGATTTGAAACAGTGTTAGTGTGGTAAGCTCACAAGAGTGGCACTCCTCTGTCATTCGCACATTGGGATTATTCTGTACATAAATCATTTGCTTGAGCTGATCAAAACGACTTATGTTATGACTATATTAGGAACGTAGGTGTGATTAACAAAAAACCTCAGTTGTCAAGGAAACCCCAAAATTTACTTTAACCTAGTCTTACAGAAAATACATAAACCAGTTGGTCACTGCTAGGCGACCAAAAAAGAAAATGGTTGCTATGGAGATTAACCAAAAGAAAAGCAGCCATTTTGAAAAAGTGTTAATTTTTTAGTGAATTTGTCACATGCAGCTGTCATCAGGGTAATAAGGGTACACTCAAAGAAATGATCCATTGGATGGACTCAATTTAATTAAG
>NW_023420214.1:0-2092 GCF_002922805.2 Oryzias melastigma
TTTTTGGTGTTTTTGACATTCTTGGAGCATTTTTCCCATGATGAAGGACATATATAAAGAAAATTAAGATTAAAATTGTACTTCTGAGTATTTCTTTTATGTGAATCAGGAGCAGACGCAAGAATGCTGGTTGTTAAAACTTGTAATTGTTACATAGAAACTGCAGGACTCGGGGAGTCCATTACGATTTTGGCCATTTCTATAAATATTTTAGGAATAAATTAAAAGACAGCTTGGCGCCACATGACAACATCAATGAGATCCAAAGAGCCAAAGACTTTTTTCTTGTTTCATTGACATATAGTGGGGCATGAATGATTTTATCTTCTTAAATGTTTTTTCTACATTTCTATAAATGCTTTTAAATTCTATATGACTTTTATACTGTTTTAAGTGCTTCGTTTTGTTTACTTGGTTTCAATTGAATTTTATTTTTCAACAGTTACATTTTGCCCTTCTAAGGCCTGGTTATAATCATTCAGTTAAGTTCTGTTCTCCAAAACTTTGTAAGATCTTTTCCATCTCCAAATGAATTGTTAATTTGACCTCTTGATTTGTACTTCTTCTTTCTTCTTCTACTACTTCTTCTTTCAGTGAAATAGAACCATAGGGAGACATTTTAGTGAAGGGAATCACGTATCAACAGGCAAAAGAGATTGTGCAAGTTTTCCCACTTGAAAAGGAGAGACTTCTGTAATGTTTATCCTAGGTAGAGTTCAATTTTGAAGACAGAATGTAAAAAAATATCCAAGAAGTCACATTGAATGATTCAAAAATACAAACTGTTTTAATAACTATGTTAAAAATCAGTATTTAGCACAAATGAACAAGAATTCTGTCCCTCACAGAACCTTTAAGAAGTTCTCCAGACTGCAACCTCTCCACCATGAACAAGACCAAAGAGCTGTCAAAGGACACCAGGGACAAGACCTGTAAACCTGAACAAGATTGGAATCAACTAAGCAACTAGCTTGATGGGGAGAGATCAAGTGTAGGATCAATAATTAGAAAAAATGCAAGATCTCCCTCCACCTGGTGATTCATGCAAGGTGGAGAAGCAAGAATTCTCGGTTATGTCCCTAGAAAACCGTATTTACTATGAGTTATGGGTGTGGAATCATCATACTTTGGAGCAACTTTTTTCTAAGGAGGATTGAAAAGTTTCAAGGAAAGGATGAATGGATCCATGTATGGTGAGATTTTGGGCAAAAAGCCTTCATTCTCTTGGGCATTGAAGATGAAATGTAGCTGGACTTTCCAGCACAACGATCCCAAACACACCCTGACCATGAAGGAATTATTATGTCAAAATCCTTTCAAGGTTCTGGAGTGTCCTAGCCATGTCTCCAGACTTCAGTCCAATAGTGGAGGGAGTTGAAAGTCCCTGTTGCCCGGCAACAGCCCCCAAAACACCACAGTCCTTGAGAAGATTTACATGGAAGACTGGGACAAAACAGCAGCGACAGTGCGTGAGACCTGAAGACAAACTACAGGAAACTTTTGACCTCAGTCATTGAGTTACAGTAAAAAGTATTGAAATGAAGTTTAGCTTTTGACCAAGTACTTTTTTTTAAAGCAAATAAATTCTATAGCAACATTTGAAATGTCTCATAATAAAGGTGCATCTATAATGAAGATTGCAGACCTCTCTCAGCACTTTAATTTGCAGAATCAGTGACTGCCAAACGCGCTTTCACCCCTCCGTTTTTATCTGCATCATAATTCCAGTTTGTTTATCTCCCCTGTTGCAGGAGGGGTGAAGAGGTTGCACATATCTCTTTCTTTTCTGCACCAACACTTTTCCAGAGGGAATTTCCTTGACTAAGGTTATCAGGACCTTTTCCTCTCAGTGAAAGTGCTGAAGCTTCGCTGTGGCGCTTCATTTGTCCACTGTGGCTCCCTTCAGCGTTGCCTTGCAAGGACAAATCCTTAATTCTGGCAGACCGTCCGGCCCTTTTGTCTGCTATGTGGGAGCTCTGAGGGGACAGGGGTTATTTTGGAATTTAGCTATCTTGGCTTTCTGAATAAAGGAAACATTTTTATGGAGGTGGTATTGCCTCAATCATTTAATCATAACCTTTCAAAACAAAGA
>NW_023420215.1:0-2090 GCF_002922805.2 Oryzias melastigma
TTTATTAAATGCATGTATTTATTTATTAAATTAACTACATGACCCCAAAAACTCAGATGTCCAGTTAAATATGATGATGGTTTACTATTGTCTGACATAATATTGTCATTAGATAAGACAAATGTGTGAGAGACGTTTTTGTACTGAAGTGCTGTTGAAATGTATCACTGTGACTACTACTTTGACTACTGGGGAAAAGGAACAACAGTGACTGTAACCTCAGGTAAAAATCTAAGATTTTCATCCTTATTTTGAATTTGTTAATTTTTAACATTGTATTTTATAACAATTTGAACTCAGTGCACAAAAATTAGAGAAAAAAACAGTTTCTTATTGCTGAAGGACTCAAATATTTCTGACCACGTCTGATAGAAATTGTTAAAGCAGTTAAACATTATTTTATGACTGTAAATTTAACCTTGTAATTTGATTGCTTTTTGACTATATTGGTATCATAGATAAATGAGAAGTTTTTGTATGTTGGATATGCTGGGATGTTACACTGTGACGATGCTTTTGACTACTGGGGGAAAGGCACAACGGTCACAGTTACTTCAGGTAAAAGAACAAACTTTTTTCTTCTGATCAAATTATAATAGAAAATATATATTTTACTTCTCTTGAATTGTATTTAATTGTATTTGTATTAATTGGTGTATTAGATTACAAACTAGTCAACAGCAGACATGAACAATAATGTGTCATAGGTCTGTAGAAAGCTGAGTAGGTTTTAGCATGGAGTAGTTGATAGTTTGTTTTACTGTGACTACGCTTTTGACTACTGGGGTAAAGGCACCACGGTCACCGTCACTTCAGGTAAGACAAATAATAATTTATGATTTAACATGAACAGTTTAAAAATCTTTTTTGTTTGAAATGATTTTTTTTCCCACAAATCCAAAAACCACTGGGTGTTAATAGGATGACAAAAAGTACTTTATTACTATAAAATAATCATTTTTTTGTCTTCAGAATCAAAGCTGAATATTTAACAGGTTTGAGTTAGTTTTGAATTATCTACAAATCAAAGTTTTCAAAGAGCAGAATCAGGATAACATAGTAAAGAGGTTTTTGTTAGAGAAGTGACAGACTTGTTTTACTGTGATAACTGGGCTTTTGACTATTGGGGAAAAGGCACAACGGTGACGGTTTCTTCAGGTAAGATTTCTATGTTTTCTTTCAAATGTGCACCAGGAATGATTTGAAATCATAAAAGTTATTTTTAGGATTTCTTTTAAAGTGTGTAAGTATTTCAATTCTTGTAGGACTTTTTTTTACTTGAAATTGAATGTAGTGATGTTTTAAAGGATATCTTTTGATTTTGAAAATAGTAACAGAAAATAAGAATGAGGCAGTAAAATTCAGTCTGAACGAGTTTTTAGACTAAGAGTCAAGCAGATTCAGCACTGTGTAACTGGGGTTATTTTGACTATTGGGGAAAAGGCACAGAGGTAACAGTCACATCAGGTAAGAGCTGCTCTTTTAAAAATATCAAGCGTTATTTTACTTCAAAAAGTTAAAGTTCAAATGTGTTAAATTGCTTTTTTTTCTTTCTATATAAACTCTTTCTTTACTGCCTTTTCAAATGCAGTATAATTTATAAAGGTGTTACAATTTTAATAAAAAATACAAAAATATAATTTGCTGTTTAATTGAATTGTCTAAATTAAGATTTTTAAAATTATGACAGTTCAAACATAAATAAATGATTCAGTCACCATCGGTAGTTCCTTTTTACCCTGAGAGTCAAGCAGATTAAACACTGTGTAACGCTGCTTTTGACTATTGGGGAAAAGGAACAATGGTGACTGTTTCTTCAGGTAACATCTGTTTAAAATATTCTGTCAGTCGTATTTTAGATTTAAATTCTGAATTATTTTATGTCTTTTTTTTTTTTGTCTGTTTGTTTTTGTTTTGAAGATTTTAGTTGTGAGCAGTTTATTCTCTGCATTTTTATTGTTATATAAAATGAGTTTAAGTTTTAATTTATTTTAGGGATAGAATTTATTATCCTTTTGAATTATGATTGTATTAATTATTAAATACTGCAGTCACCATGAGTAGAGTTCCATTTTTACCCTGAGAGTCAA
>NW_023420216.1:0-2090 GCF_002922805.2 Oryzias melastigma
CTTCCCCAAACACACACTACTCAGAAATAAATAAGAAAATAAAAAATAAACTATAAATCATTTGTAATAAAAGCTGTGATGGTTTAATTTACACAACAAATAGTAAGAGAATTAGTCGTGTAAAATCCACTAGACTTGACAGAAATTTTTATTTTTTGGAATTAATTTGCTATTTAAACCCTTTTATGAAATCCACAAAATTGTTTTTGTACTTTTTTTTTATGAGATATAGACAGAATCCATTAAGATACATTGGGTGATTTGGTAAGTTTTAAATGAGAACTACTGGATAATGGCCTAAGTGGAGTAAGCTTTATTTGCCACAATTCTGTTTTCTTTAATAACTTTAGGGGATTTAATTTGAGCTATTATCAAATGAATCCATTCTAAACATACTTAATCCCTTTTGGGGTCACGGGGTCGCCAAAGCCTACTGTTGGGTGACGGTGGGATACACTGTTCACCACTTACTCCCAGAAACCAAATTCTAAACAAACACTTTTTAATAATATTCTCTTTGAATTAATACAAAACAAAAATATTGTGTTTTTTCAATGTGGTGCCGAAACATTTTTCTGAGAAACAAATGGAATCTGAAAAAAAGAACATTAATAAAATTTTTTAAGATTATTTAAGGGATTCCAGTCCCAACTTGAAGATTTTTTTTGCCAACTTTATGAGCTCGAGGCATAATAAACGTGAGATCAATCAAACCTCTGATTTTTAAGAGTGTCATCATAACTTCTCAAAGCATGACTGAACTTGTGAAGTTGTAGTAGAACCTAAAGTGAGCTCAGTAAATCATCTGTGTGAATAATAAGATTAATATTGTATTTATCATCTAAAATCTAGATGCAAGTTTGTTAGGTGTCCCATGATGTTTAGACAAGGTAATTTTTTTTTGTATTTGCAACAAGCGTTTTCAAATGACCTGAACACACATGTATTTTATTGTAAAACATCTTCCGTATTTTCTTCTTCAATTCAAAATGAAACTTCTCAATCAGATCTCGCGAAACCTGTTTTCTTTTAAGCATGAGCCCAGGTAAGTCAGTGGTGTTCGATTACCAGACTGTGTGATCTGTTGGAGGAGGAGCAAAACATGGCCAATCACATGGAGAGGTATGACTGAGCTGAAGACACGTACAGGAAGGGGAATCAGACACCCGACAACAGTCACTCTGGTTCTTTAAGAGTCTCTTTAGTTTCTTCAACCACAGCTGTTGCTGTAGGGAAGCAGAGTTTCAGGTTATTACCGTTAAGATAGTGGATGCTAATGACTGCAAAGGTCAATTTGTTTTAGATGAACTATTGTAACCCCGACTGCAGCACCTCTAAACTGCTCAAGCAGTTTAGTAAAACTGTAGCAGCTTACAAATGTTGATAGTCCAGAGGCTGACACTGTCCCAGAGGCCATTATGGTTTGCAGTAAAATAATGTTTTGTACTTGTAGATTTATAGTGAAAACACAAAAAAATGCACGCAAAGACCCACTCCAGAGTCATTTTTTTGTGTTTTAGCATGTTTTTGTAGCATTTTCCTGACAATGGAGGACATACATAAAGAAAAATCTAATTAAAATGCCATAACCATGTATTTCTTTATTCAAATTGTGGTGGATAAGTAGCAGACAGAAAATTTTAAAACATTTTATTTGCTATGTAAAAATACACTGAGTGGATCACAAGCTCCCTGGATAGCTCCAACATTGCTTGCCATTTCTGTTGCACCCGTGATATTAAATTGGGGGTGTGTGCTACGGCTGTGGCCATATTTAGATTTGTTTTTTCTAATTGTGTTAGTCTTCAGATGGTTAGTGTTTTTCATTCTTTTCCCTTTTCTTTTGCAGGTAAGATCTCTGATTTCTACGGAAGAGGATTAGGGCCATGGAGAAAAAAAAGGCCATGGATATTTCTGACTTTAATCTAGGAATTATGATTTTTTTCATCCAAATTCTGACTTTTTTCTCAGAATTCTGAATTTTCTCCACAATACTGATTTTGAATTCTGACTTTTCTTCCGAATTCTGACTTTTTTTTTCTCAGAATTCTGACTTTTTTTCAGAATTCTGACTTTAATTTCAGAATTCT
>NW_023420217.1:0-2090 GCF_002922805.2 Oryzias melastigma
CAGGCTGGGGTACTGAGGTGTTCACGTAAGTCCCAACTTTACTCATCAAATCATTAATGTGCACCCAATGCACAGATACATTAAAGACTCACTCCAACAAAAATTGTGTTTTTGGTGTTTTTAACGAGTTTTTGTGGAATTTTCTTATGATGAAGGACATTTATGATGAAAATTTAGCTTAAAATTGTGTTTATTAGTATTTATTAATTCAAATTGTTGGGAGCAGACAAAACAATTACCTCTGTAAAAAACCTGTGACATGGGCACAACAACACTTTTAAAATAGATCAAAAGATGATTGGAGTGGGACTTTAAACTATTATTTATGGCTATTTATCAAAAAAAAAAAAATCACATTTTTGCAGCACATGAAACATGAAACAGAAGAAACAAACTTTTTAATATGTGTTATTCTTCTTCCTTGTTCCCCAGGTGTTATAACTACTGGTTCTGGGTGCCGATTGTGGCTCCGCTTCTTGGAGGCGTTTTGGGTTCCTTCATTTATTTGATCTTCATCCACTGGCAGCTGCCTGACGAAGAACCACCGGAGAACCTCCTCACATTTTCAAGCATCTGCGACAAAACTAAACATGTGAACATCATAACTGAAAAAGGAAACGAGGTGAAGACAGCACAGTTTTGATTGCAGCGATGAACAGATTTCTAGTTAAAGACGACTAATTTCAGCCCTCAAAATCAACAAACACATAAAGGAATGTACTCTGGTTGGAAAATCGGACAAAATGAACATGTCTGAGAAAGCTGAACTGCAAAATGCCAAAAGTAGCCATTTTTTTAATTTAAATTAAGGTTAAAATATTTACATCTCTTGAAAGTTACAAGCTATGCTAATATTTGCTGCAAGTCACTTCACAATTAGAAGCTCGGAACTATAAATCAGTCAATTATAGCACGTTAAAATGTTAACCGCCACATTTTAATCACAAATACCTGCACACATGTGATATTTTGAATTAGTTCAGACGTATTTGCATGTTATAAATCAATCTTTCAGGCTACATTACTGTCTTACCCTGTAAAACAGGGGCATCTTAATGGGTTAAGCCCCGCCCATATTAAGGGAAGTTCTCCTCTAATTGACTTATATATACTTATATACTCATATTGACTTTTATAACACCCCCTAAACAAGCCGCTTTAAAAACGCTTACCATTTAGAGGTGAGATGTGCACAGAGACACAGAAAAGCAGGGTAAAAATTGTAAAAATAAATAAATAAATAAAATAAAAAATAGAAAAGTTGCAGAATTTTTGTTGTTTTGCAACTTCAGGTAAAGATGTTCCTCTATGGCTCCTGTTACACACTACTGAGAAGTCTGTGTCTCCAGTTTAACTAAATGTAGCACAGTATTAGAACAATGCATGTTAATCACAGTTTTCACTCACAGAATTATGCCTACACACTATTGTAAAAACTCACACTTGACACCTCTTTACAGAGGCCTTCTGCAGTTGAAACACTCACAAATTTAGGAGACAGTTATGCGGTTTATCCGACTATTTGGGACTCCTTCAAAGCAACAAAATCTTTAACAGTTCAGTTGTCTGGGAAAGTATAGTATCTCTGCCTTCTAGTATTTTGTATTTTGAGAACAAATGCAAACACAACATTTAAAGATCTGGATAAAAAAGGGGGTTTCTGTCTCTTTTCACCTTAACGTTGAGAAAACCAAACCTGGTGCATGCTGTAACGCCCCCTTTGGTCCAGTTAGCTCACAACAGTCTGAGATTTCATAACATTAAAACCAATATCCTTCATTTCAGTCATTTTAAAGGGGTAAAGTGAAAATAAAAGGCTGCAAAGTTATTCTCAGAAACTTGTCAAACGTGTTTAATGACCTCCTAACGTGAAGAACAATTTACATTTTTTTACACTGCTGTACAATCACACACTGTCAAATGAATGCATGTAAATACTGCTTTAGGGAATTGTACCTTGTGCCTCAAGATCATTTTGTTTTAATACCCTTTTGATGAACTGAATTGTAACAAACACAATCTTGCAATAATAAAAAGATTTGCTCTTTGGTTTGTCTCTGTGTAGCTCTGTAATGGATTCAGGACTCTGT
>NW_023420218.1:0-2090 GCF_002922805.2 Oryzias melastigma
AAAAAAAAAAACACCACCCCAAAGAATTTGGTCTGGGGAAACCCAGCAAATTCTACCCAGTGGGCCGAGACGTGGTTCCAAAAACAGGTTCCAGCAAACGCACAAACAAGCCTCCACCGTCGTCGACACACACTGCCCAAAAAGGAAAAGACAAAACAAAAACAGGCAAAGTGGGGAAGTCACCGGAATAAAACTGGTTGAAATTATGAGAGTATGCTGACCCTTCCCAATCAAATGCACACCAACACACTCCATGGGATTTAGTTTTTTTTCTATCATTCAAGTATTTTTCTGTATTTTCCCTCCTTTAGTAAAACCTGAAAAATTAAAGAACTTCTATTTCTTATGGACGTTTTACTCAGGGGAAGTATTTTGAAAAAGAAACCATTAATATAACCAGTGCAGAGGACCCCCTTTTTATAGTTCGCCCGAGGCCCGCAAACTGCGAAGTCCGCCACTGTTCGCTGGAGGCCTGAGGCAGGGCTGGGACTGTACATCAAACGCCCATAGGGTTAGCCAAACTATTTAGTCAGGGTGATGAGAGGATTGACTGCAGCTGCACAGACCACTGCTACATCTCAAAGATGCAGTCGTACTGACAGCTTTTTTAGTCCAAAGTAGTTCTAAGATCATCTTAAACAGGGGCATCCAAATGCAAGCATCAAGGGCCAATGTCCTACATGTTTACAAACCAACCTGCCATTGAAGTTTCTTATTGGCCAAACAAACCTGATCCAGGTAATCAACAACGGTTAATGGAGGATTTCTGGAAAACCAGCAGGAGGCCCTGATTTGGGCACTCCGATCTAAAACAAAACCCAGAATTGTTCTTATGCTGGAATCTGTACAAAATATCAGATAGGTATTCTCATTTGCCCCTTCTTAAGATTTTTCTCACTCATTTTTCAGGTTGAGACCACCCAGGCAGACCTGAGACCAGACCAGCAGGCTAGAAACCAGGTCACCCTTCAGCCCTACGTCCCCTTCAACCAGCACCAGCAGAACTACCTGTACATCTCCACCAGGTCCAAAGCCGTGTCTGTAGGAGCCCGGGTGTCCCTCGATATCTCTTTCACCATGTCAGTAGTGGAGAACAGAAAATTGGTCAAACACATCACTTACCTGGTGAGACTTTTTCCAGATCATGTTCTTAGTGCATTTCCAATCTAGCTTGAATGAGAATGAATTATTAATATTTTACTAAGAATTGTTTCCTCTGCAGGTGCTCAGTAAAGGTAAAATCATAATAGCCAAACGTCTAGAAGTGACTGACCAATCTTTCACCAATGTTGGGTTGGTGGTAACACCGGACATGATGCCCTCGTTTCGCGTGGTGGCGTTCTTCAGCCTCCCCTGGGTGGGGAGGGAGGAGGTGGTGTCAGACTCTGTGTGGATAGACGTGGTGGATTCCTGTGTTGGGGGGGTGAGTGCTCAAGCAGGTCCTGAACTACAGTAAGTGTCGGTTCTGGATCCAAGATGTTTTAACTCATCTTTTTGCGCAGCTCACAGTGGGCTCAGGAGACAGCACACCCAGAACTTTAGCCCCAGGAGACAGTGTGCGTTTTCAGATCAGAGGTGACCCGGGGTCAAAGGTCAACCTGGTGGCTGTGGATAACTCAGTATATCTCCTCAACAAGGACAGACTCACTCAGAAGAAGGTACATGCGTTTGAGGAGAAAGATGCACTATCTGTTGTCCTCTGCACACTGTCTTGGTTGTTATTCTAAAATCAATAGTGTTGAAGAAGATTGTGAAGCAGTTTGGCTATTCTTATCATGCGATCTAATTCAGACAGATTTTTCTTTTGCAGTATTTCATAATAGTCTTAGTCACATGTACTCATACGGGGTTTGATCCCTACACATGCTGTGGGTTTTTGGGAGTGTCATAAACAAGAGCATGCCCATAAAAAATGAGTTTGACCATTTTTGCTTTACGGACTCATCAAGTGGTCTACGACTTTTATATTTCCTGCGTGTCCTTTACTGGTATACAGTGTTCCCCTGCTTATTCACATTTCTTTATTCGCAGTTTCACGTATTTGCCGATTTATTTTTTTCAGTCACGTGACTCCTCCTGTTTGTCACAAA
>NW_023420219.1:0-2088 GCF_002922805.2 Oryzias melastigma
TGTTTGGCGCCTTATAAATCTCAGGTAAAGTTATATAACAATAAATGCAGGTTAAGGTTTCACACACTTTGACTACTAAAAGTTAGACCTTCATAAACTCTGTGAAAACAGGAATAAACAAACATCTCAAAAAGGAAGTTTTTAAACTAAGAAATTTGTCTCGGTTATTTAAGTTGGAGGAAATACCTTAAAATAAAGAAAAAAATACAATATTTTTCCTTAGCAAAAAGTAGAAGACCTGAAGTTTATTTTAGTAAGTATACATAAGTATTGAAAGTGTACTAGACCATGTAGTGTGGGAGTTATACTAACTGAATACTTCTTCAAACTAACTTGGAGCACTTTAATTTTACAGTATGTGATGGTATATAAAAAGTAAGCTGCCTTTCTTTTAGTGTAGACTGAAGGTGTAACGATGAATCACTGAATTGATTTCTATTCCTACGATCCAACCAGATGAATCTGTTTGAGGCAAGTTGACTTGTTTTTTTTTTAATTGGTAATTTACACTTGATTATTTGGAAAGAAAGTCAAGTAATCTGGAAAACTTCACCTGCACTGTTCAGTATCAGGTATTTATCTCTGAGACACATAGATCAGGTCAGTGAATCAGATCCAGTTTGGATCATTCAAAGGGAATGGAATGAGAAAAATATTGAGTTAGTAGTTTAAAAGTTTTTAAAATTGTAATTCTGCTAGCTTTTTGGACTATTTTGACATTTAATAAGATTTATTTAGGCTATTTTGGAGTTTAGCTAATATTTCAGCTACATGCTAGCTATATTGGCTAATTTAGGCTTTTATTCCGTTTTTTAGGCTAATTTGGCATTTAGCTAATACTTTAGCTAGCTATCAGCTATTAGCTCCAGTGATTTCAGCTATCAGCTTCAGCGTTTTTAGCCATCAATTTCAGCATCTTCATTTTAATTCATACGGACTAAACAGCCCAAAGCTGGCTCTCCAATCAGGCTTTCCTTACTTTCATACCAAATGTGTGATGCTATCAATAAAGTATCAATATTTTATAACAGTGATAATAATAAGAACCTTTTTGTTACCTGATAAATAATCAGCATTTGGACTGAAAAAATACTAATAAGTGAAATTATTTAACCTAAAGAAGTTTTTTTTCTTATTGTTGATTGTAAAAAGTGAACTTCAAAAAAACAAAAGTTTCAACTCAGTCTTGATATTTTTGTGTCCCTCTACCATGAATCTCACAAGTAAATTTTGCTCTTTTCTTTTTAAAATGCAGATAAATGAGGATAAACACCAAACTTTGAAGTATTTCACTCAATACAGACATAAAGAAGCTAAAAGACATTCCATGACATCAAAGAGGAAGTGAGCAAACTGATGTCAAATTTAATACAATTCAATCAATTAAAAATAAAAAAAATACACGTTAAAATCATATGTGAAAAGAACTTTTAAGATTAAGATTTGAAGAAAATAACTGTATTGTTTACGATTGACCATCTGTTTCTTGATTGCATGTACGTTAATAGATTTTATTTTCTGGTGAACTTTCACACAACAGCCTGTTGATTTAGTTTTTAATGTTTTAATTAAATTAAGTATGTTTTACAATCATAAAAAGAAATTTTCAAAGACTAAACCACTTTAATTAGGTTTTTTGCATTTTCATTTATTGATTAATAACAAAAACAAGAAAATGTCTCTCCTTTGTAAAGGACAAGTTACATGAAAACCATTAGTATTTATGCATGTTATATTGTTTTATGTTGTTGTCTTCTTTTGTTTAATTGTATAAAAAACATTTTATTACATCTGTTTTATATTTTAAAAGCTGAACCAGAAGCTTTACAACTTTGTACTCTGTTATCTGCATCGCCCCCTACAGCTGAGCTTGATATCAACAGTCTCAAAAACTAAAAAAGTTAAGAACTTCCTTTTTTTTTCATGGCTCAGAAGTTCGACCTAAATCCGAGAGTGGAGGAGATCCCCATGAGGGTGGAGATGGTAAACGTCAACCTGCTGCAGGACAACGATTTTATTCTTACAGTTGGGTGTCACACTAATGCAGAAGACTTCGCAGTTTCAAAGAAGATTTTTTTTTTTTTTTTT
>NW_023420220.1:0-2087 GCF_002922805.2 Oryzias melastigma
TTTAATTGTTATTAAGATCTTTATAATGTTTTGCATTGATGGATTTGGTTGTGTAATCTAACCTTCAGGGCCACCGTACTAAACCCTAAAACACCAATAATGTCACAGTGAATAACTGGCTCTTTAGCCTTCCATATTTTTCCACCGTTCACACGATCACCGTGTAACGGCTGATTGTGACGCGGAAAAAAGCTGCATTTCTTTCTTGCTTTGCTCCAATAAACAAAAAAATTACTAATGTAGATGCTCATAATGAGAGTGCTGCGGCACGAAGCTGCTTTTCTCCACCGATAAACGTGGATTGACTTCACAGCTGCGTGTCAGCGTGAGGCTCCTTTACTCCGCTTCAGAATCTGCAGGAAGTACATTGTAAAGTTACGGTAGATGAAAGGATGGAGCTGAAACACTGAAGAGCTAAAGTTCCGGTGTTGAAGCATTCTAACCGACTCTTTTCATTCGCTCCACATACCACCAGCATCGAGCCAATCTGAGCGACTCAGATGTACATTCTAATAATAATGATAATAAAATTCTTATTTGAGGTTGTTACACCTGCACCCACATACAGGAATTAGACCTTTGGAGTCGCTTTTTTGTTTGTTTTGTAGTAGATTATTAATGTATTTCTAAACAAATGTGTATAAATGTGTAAAATAAAAATTAAATTGAAGAATAAAAAAAAAAAATCTGAATCGAATCGATTCAGTCTCTTGTGAATCGAAAAATTTCTGGAAATTATAACCGATACCCAGCCCTATCTGGGGCCGAGCGCACTAACGGCTGGTGTGGTTCTAGGTGGTGTGGCCCCTGTAAAATCCTTGGCCCCAGGCTGGAGAAGGCTATTGCCAAACAGAAAGGCCGCGTTGCCATGGCAAAAGTCGACATCGATGAGCACACAGACCTGGCCATCGAATATGGGGTGAGATTGAATTCTTTTTTTCAAATCAATCCTTTCTGTATTACAAAGGACACAAACAAAGCCGGTGATGTGATCTGTCTGCAGGTTTCTGCTGTTCCAACCGTCATCGCCATGCGAGGAGGCGACGTCGTCGATCATTTTGTTGGGATCAAAGATGACGATGAACTGGACTCTTTTGTCAGCAAAGTCATTGGACAATAAGCTGTTTGCTTTCAATATTTGTTCCTCTGGTGCACGTGGCTGCCCCCCCCCCCCCATCTACATTTAAGTCTGTTTAGCCACAGCCTGTGAATGAAGCGTTGCCCCAGCTCCAGCTGGCACACCGTCAGAGGTTCACACCCATCCCTGGACCAGCTGCTTCAGTCCTGGCGTGTTGCGTTTGTGTTCCTCCTCTCTTTTGTCTGGTGATGGGTGTGAGCCTCCGGCTGCGTTTTACTTTAGGCTTTTGCTGCATTCAGAAGCAGCTTTTTATGAACCAACGTGACAGCTCTGTGAATCGGTAACTAATGTACGTAAAAGCTAAATAAAAGCTGTTGTGTGTACTGTGAGGAAGAAACGTTTCTAGTTTTAGCGGAGAAGAGGAGCTTCTGGGAAACCTGACTTTACTGAATGATACTTTAGCCCACACGATGGCGTGGCGTCTGTCAAACACGACTACGCCACACGGGGTCACTTTTACACCATTTATGCCTATCAATGTGAGGAGGATGTTTGACTGTGTGTGTGTTTGGGAAACTGAGGTCTGTTGGAAATTACAGATGTGAGTTTAATTTCAGTTTATGACTTAAATGAGATCTGTGTACCGGAATCATGACCAGATGAAGTAATAAAGACGTCAAGATGTTCACCCTTTGAGTTTTTGTGCTTCACAAACAATCTTTTTTTAACTCTGAAAAGCCCCTAACTGATGTGTTTTTTCTCATTTTCACACTATTTGGCAATATATATATATATGTGTGTGTGTGTGTATTTTAAACATAAAAATAGAATTAATTTTAATTCAAGCCAGTTTTAAATATAGAGTGAAGTTCTGAAGTTATTGTATTGAACTAAACATAAAAACAAACCAAGCTATATCAAGCCAAACTTTATGGAACATTGGAAAAATATATATTTTTTGCTTTATTTAATTTGTTGTTTTGCTTTTCCAAGTTATATTATGTGACTT
>NW_023420221.1:0-2086 GCF_002922805.2 Oryzias melastigma
TCCTCTTTTGTGAAAACAGGATCTGGAGGCATTTTCTAGTGTGTGATATATTGCTTATATAAATAAATAATGTTTTGGTCAAGTCCCACTGTGAAGACTTTTTTGTTACCAGATGAGGGGGTTTTTGACTGGTTTACAGTTTTCGCCTTGTTTTTATCACTGGGGATTTGTTCTATGAATAACCTATGAATGAAGTAAGATTAGATATGTTTTGGTAGTAAAACTCCTCACTACACACTTTATAAACTTTACTCAACCATTGATCATTTTCACACTTTATTCTCTTGTTTTAACTGTGAAAGTTTGAATCTTCGTAGAAAAATAGGTCCTGTTTTATAGAAGGAAACCAAAGATCTGATCGCTATGAACGTCATTTTGGGGATGAGATTTATTTGACAAGATCAACAGCCAATCAGGACGCAGAAACCACTGCACTGTTTTATTTTACTTTTTTTTTTAAATAAATCTGAGACATCAACACCGTGCAAAATGTTTGGCCCTTGTTAGAGAACACCAAGATTGGCAAATTTGCAACTGGCGCCCTGTGCTCTTCACGAATAAAAGTGTGAGTAACGTGACGGTCTGGAGTCGCCGTGGAGAACGTTCTTCTGGTGTACCATCGTCCAGTAGGACTGGTCTGGTAGGGGGTCAGTGGTGGTTTGGATGGTGTTTCTTTGGATGGCTGTATAGCTCTCCATGTAGTCATCTGAGGTAGCCTGACTCCTTCTAAGAGATAAGATTCTAAGACCCATTGTGAAGACCATACGCTGGTGTGATTGGCTCTAATCCAAGACAATGCTAGACCTCATGTGGCTGGAGTGTGTCAGCAGTTTCTGATAGAACAGGGGTGTCAAACGCCAAATTATATAACCCTTTCTACCAGAGCTTTAGCTCCAATGTTGTTTTTCATTGAATAACAATAACTCTTCAACCGTCAACAGAATTCCAACAGATTCTGGCTCTAAGAAAAACGGCAACAATTCGTGTGGAGTCGCTTTTCTTCTTCCATTGGAATGAACTGCAAATTTTGCTCTAAGTCGCAATTATTTTAGCTTTAACTTAACTATTAAATACAGGAAAGTATGTGTAAATTAGTTTAAAAAATCAGATTCTAAAATTAAGTTTAAAGAATGGCTATTTTTGCAATATAAAGTTAAAGGGTGATTACATTTGTAAACTTAAATGTTTGGGGTGGTATAACAAAAATAAGATCAAACACCCTAAGGGCTCCTCTATCAAACATCTTTACGCTACGCTACATAACATGCTTTTCTAAAATCAGCTTCTCCACTAAAGTTTGAAAACTTTAGCTGAGTAACAATAACTCATGATGCCGACGTTTAGGGTAAAAACGTCATTATTTTTATTATGATTATTTAATCTCCAGCTCAATGACTTCCGCTAAAGTTCACAATAACCATCACGATGAGGGAAGAATGTGATTCCAGTGAACATGGAGGAACCCTGTCAGAAAGCTGATGGGAGTTCATCAGGAACATGATCTCGGATTGTCAGAATTGGCAACCTGACTTGTTTGAATGGAAATGGCACGTTGATAAGGGAGGTCAGACGAGTACGGAAGACTCCTGGAGCAGCATCTGAGCGTGAAGGATGATATTCAGAAATGAAAAGCTTCCTTCAACACCAGAACAAAGAGCAGAGGAAGGATCTTTTTATCCATTTTTGAAAAAATGTAGAGGTTTTCAAAACTTTATTACGTCAGATGCGGTCTGGAGGTTCAAAATCTTTTAGAAATATTCACTTTTTTCTGTTGGAGCTCTAAGAAACTAACAAACGGGGATTCTTGGTAAACTTGATAAATTCAGGGAACAAAGTTTGAAGACGTCCTTATAAATCTGACGATGTTTTATTAAAAAAAAGGACTTTGCTGAGGTCTGATTCCTTTTTCCAACATATAGTGTATTTAATATATATTAAACCCCCCTTTTTTCTATTACAAAAATATAACCTAAAACTTGCTCACTTTAGCCTTTATTTCTGTTAAACTTCTTTCCTTTGATGACTGAAAATGAAAACACAACTAACTTTAACAACTTTTAAACCGCAGGGTCTTAAGACTCGTTTC
>NW_023420221.1:19895-20786 GCF_002922805.2 Oryzias melastigma
AATGGTTTATTTTTATGAAAGACACTCTTTAAATCAAATGTATTCCAATTTTTCTAATAATCAAACATTCTGTAGCCAAACTGAACGATATACAAAGTCATTTTTGAAGTAAAGATTGTCCACTCATACTTTTTTTAACACCAAAACTGTGTGCGATCAAAACCGTGGAATCTAGATCTAGTTTTGCTTTTTGTCATTTGATAACTCTTAGAAATGACTTCATCGTCTTTCACATGAATCAACTTTAAAACCTCGTTCCAGTGCAGATAACAGATTGCAACATTTATTCCAATGAAGGCATGACATTCTCATCAAGAAGACATAACTTTACAGAACACTAAAAACTATTAAAACAGTGAAAAAGATATTTGTGTGTCTTTATGTCAGTTTCACACCTGAAACGATTTGCACATCAGAGTTTCGATGTTAAGTCAACGTACAGACGTAATGAGAGATCCTTTGAGCATTGGATTCCACAACATTTTCTTTTGTGCAGCAATTGGTGAGCATTGAATATTCTGCTGACACATAGTTTCCAGAGTTTAAAATCGGAACACTGCACATCAATCATTTAGGGAATCAGCTTTGGTAGTGATGTATTGATGATATGGACAGCAGATGGAGTCCATGTTTCCTGGTGTCTTTGTAGATCTCAAAATAAATAATCCCAAGATACTCTCTCAACATCATCTAAAGTCTTAGTCACATACACCCATACGGGGGTTTAGCCACATGGGTACTATGGGTTTTTGGGTCGTCTGGACCTTTGAAAGGTTGTACACAGAGTGGTCCAGTCTTAAGAGGAGTGAAGAGGTGTCTTGAGCCTCTTTACCAATGAGTGGTCCGGTCCTACAAGGAGTGGTACGGTCCAGTTAATTCTGGTGAGCGTTT
>NW_023420222.1:0-915 GCF_002922805.2 Oryzias melastigma
ATAAGAAAGCAGTACATGGATATTTGTTGTATTTTAAAGGGTTGCCAATTAATAAATAAGCCATTTTTTGGTGTTATTGATTAGTTATCTACCCAAGGCTCAAAGTCAATCGAAGAACTATTTCTGCTTTGAAAAAAAATAGCTTCTGCCATTCAATAATAGATGCCCATCCGCCATGATGGAGCTCTATACATACATACATCAGTCATGCTACCTGCAGCTGGGTACCTGTCTGGTCAGAGTTGCCCTATTAATTTTAATCATAATGTAGATTAATTTGTTACCGTTAATGGGTACACTTAACGTCTCCTGGACTTAACTTTTGCACCATGTACGCCTTCTTAAATTTAACAGAAATAAATCTCTTTACGGCGCCTTAAAAATGTTCAAATTGCAATGGCCATATGTCTCCAACATATGCTGCTAACCACGTGGTCACCTTTCTAAAAGAATTAGTTTCAAGTTTAAAACAAAAAGATGATAGTGTACACAAAACTCCTTTACTGCAGAGTAAAATTCATGATAAAACATGATTAAAACGTTAAGATTTAAGCAGATTGTTTTATTTGTAGAGGTGGAGAAAGACACCAGTTACTAAACAAACAGTTGCATTTGTAGTTAACAGTACCTTTTCTATAAGGTAAATTGACACCAGCTTTTTCAGATAAATCCACAATGTAAACTCAATTGGGCATTAGTGACAAAGATTGTCAGGAAATAAACCTTTCAATACATTTGAACAGAATGTATTGAACAATACAGGGGAATGTATTTAAACTTTTGTTCCTCCGTTCCATCTCTCTTTCTCCTTTTGAATGTAATTATGTAGCCTACATTAGTAGGCTCTCTACATATTGGACAGTGTGAAGATATGTCTACTCCAAAGGAATCTGAATGTTGCAATGGATTTATAGT
>NW_023420222.1:977-2086 GCF_002922805.2 Oryzias melastigma
GTATCCATCCAATCTCCTCCCATTTGATCTCTGGAATCAGAATACCCTGAAAAAAAAGACAGAGTTCATGAGCAGTGCTTTTATAAATGTTTAACGCCGGGTTCACACTGGACGCGGCAGAACGGAGTCTGCTTCCATTCGGCGCCCATGTTAACCTTTGGCGTCGTTCACACCAGGCGTGGAGCGGCGCGGAGGGCCCGCGTGGTGCAGTGGATCGTTTCAGCTTCTGGTCTATTTTTTCCGCGAGCGTTCCGCGTCAATACTGGCAGGAAGTTACATCAAAATACATGAGAAAATTTGGTATATTTTCAAAATATAACTAATTTTTCACAATAAAACGCAGCGATTGACAAATGCGATCATGTTTTTGTGTCTAAACAGACTGTAGTGATGAAAATAAGCATACAATCACAACACAGACGCGTGCGACATCCAAACAGATCTTCGTCATGACTCCGGAGCAGGTGGGCGGGGCTGGGAGGCAGAGAGAAGATCCTCTTAGCAGAAACACGGGGTGAGATCTTTAGATTATTGCCTCATGATGGCAAAAACAAAAATGCTCCTGCAGAAACGCCTGTCAACCGTCGCGGAAAAATTTGCGTCTGGTGTGAACTGCAGAGCGGAGCGGACTCCGCGCGCACTCGGCTTCCGAGTTCTGTGTGAACCCGGCGTAAGAGTAATGAGCCACAGTGACCTACTAATGATTACTTGTAGTGTCCCTGTCAGGCAAAACCTCATATCTCGATAACTTTATAATTAAGTAATAAGTAATTTTGCACACAACAATAACACTTGTGAAATAATGTGAAATGTATTAATTTTATTAATACAAATTGGGAGATATTATTGTACTCATTGTAACTTCATGACACAATTCTTGATATTTTCTACCTCAGTAGAAATGCACAAAAGACAGTAGTGTTGTACAGTGAGAGCAAAAAAAGTTTAAGGATCACTCATATTTTAACTGCATGTATTTACCTCTGGATCGGAAATAGGATTCTGGATCAAGCCCAACTGCCACAGCTGATTTGGCGTCATGTTTTGCTGTGTCCTGATTGGATGGTTGTCCCATGCCTCACTGAAGACATCCAAACTGGCCTGGATGC
>NW_023420223.1:0-2085 GCF_002922805.2 Oryzias melastigma
GTTCTTAGCAAGCGGTTTGGGTTTGCTGGAACAACTCTCATCTCTCCAACAAAAGGCAGAATAGAAGTTGGGACGTCCCCATACTTTTTTGAACCGGTTCAATGTCAAAAGAACTTTATTTGTAGACTTGGTCACATGTGACGTAGATTTTCCCTCAGCCCATAACTGCTGAAGAGGAAACTGAAAAATAATTTTCATTTTCAAAATCATTATTAGCCATAGCCTAATTATTATATTTATGGTCTGTGGGAACAACAGTCTCAAGTAAAGACTTAATTTTTGTTTGTTATATGCAGCCTACTTCTATTTTGAAGTCAAAACCTCTTCCTCTGTTTTCTCACCGACTCTTTTCAGTAAAATGTTTCCAAATGTTTAACTTTGGGGGTTTCAATTGAGTGGTCAGGATATATTTTTATGCACGTGATTGAGCGACTTAACATGCGTCAGGAATGAGTCGATGGAAAGAGACCAGTAATTCTCCAAAATAAAATTTCCTTTAAAACTGGGTTACAAATAAAACACATTAAATATAGATGTTTTTCTTTTGTTTTCCTTCTGGAGCAGCTATCTACTCCCTCATGGTCCAGGGGTCCCTGATCTGAAGGATCCATGCAGGAACTCTTGTTCTTCACCTAAATCATGGACCTATTTGGCTGCTAGGTTTTCTTTGTAAATCATGTTTGTTCAATTCTTTTGTAGAAATGCTGACAATTTTTCTAATCAGAGCTCGTTTTTTTGAGATTATGTGGTGTCCCACCTGACCAACTCATTGTCCAAACTCCCCTGACAAAGTTTAAAAGATTTCTGAATGACTCAAACTCTACTTTTGTTAAAATTTAGATGCCTTAACGTGATTATTTGTTCAGTGAAGTCCGTTTCTCATCCTGTTTTCACTTGCTTACATTCTGTAAATCTGATTAGTTAGTAAACAATAAACAGTCTTTAAATTTAGACATATTTGCTTCTGTTCCACGTCCAAAGGGTGCTAGAACTTAAACCCCAGCCACAATTGTAGCCAGACTCTGAGTCATCGCCAACTTGTGTGGTTTCAGTTCTCTGATAAACGATTTTCAAACTTCACTTCTGCTGTACAAACCTCAAAAGAGAAGCAGAAGCTGGACTAAAACCTCTTTTTTTTTGCTAAACTCTGAACAGATCTTTAAAGTTAGGCAGTTTAAGTTCATGATTAGGGCTTCCACAAACAATCATTTTAATAGTCGACGTATTCGAGATTAATCGACTAATCGTGGCAGCCTCATTTTGGATCCTCTTGTGCAACCAGATGTAAATACGATGATGGAGCCTGTTGTCATTTTTACTCTGATCCACTGAACCAGCTGAGAAGTGTCCAGATTTATGGTCACGACTCCCGTTTTTGATAAAAATTCACACAATGGATGAAATATTTTCCTTAAAATTCCTCTTCCTGTTGAACCTTTCAGATATCGAGTAACGCCTGACTGAAATGACGGCACTGACGCTCGCATATCACAATCTGCTCCATCATTTTTGGTGTTTGAAGACATTTTCTATCGTCCCTGCTTTAGTCACTGACTGTATATGATAACTGCACAGAGTGACCCCCTCACATTCCAAACAGGAAGTCATTCTTTTTGTCAGAATAATCCTTTATTTTTTGCTGCCTTTTTTTGAACACGTTCCTGATACTTATTTTGTCTTTTGTTATATTTTTTTCTTTATTGCAAGTTATTCACGCTAAAAATCGACCAATCAGAGGGTTCAATCGATGTAGGGTGGTCTCTTTCAAGCTCACTCTTGATTGATGAGTTGTTGCCATAGAAACGCTGATATTGTCTGGCTCCAATATGGCAGCATCTGCATTGCAAAAAACAGCGACTGAATTCACTTAAATTGGTTGGAGCAAGTAGAAAGACATTTTCTACGGGTGACATCACACTCACTCAGTCCAGTTCTCATATACAGTCAACACTCCTAACCAACATTTTAAATCTTCACATCCTAAATGTCTTTTGTAGACATCTCATTGAATCCGTATTGTTATTAGCAGGCGATCTTGAGCTCCATCACTCTTCTCTCTCCAGGGGTGGACATCGAAGCGGCGCG
>NW_023420224.1:0-2084 GCF_002922805.2 Oryzias melastigma
GTCATCTGGCTACAAATAGTAGTGACTGATTTGGCTCCATTTCACGGATATTTTCTATGGGTGACATCACAGCGGCTCTGTCCAGTCCTCTTATTCAGTCAATGTGAGAGCTTTAGACATCCCAGAGATGCATATATTTGCATTCACATAGACTTTTATGGAAAGAAGTTGCTTAAGGGCACAATGCTGAGGGCAGTGTGAATGCAGCTTTATACTTGTTGAAGAATTTGATTCAAATGTTAAGACTGTGCATCACAGAAAATGGGTTAATAGCAAATCAAAATAGATTTCAACCTTTAATACTTTAAAACTATATATATTTTTTTTCTGTATTTTAATCTCTTGAAACACTTAAATACTATTTTTTTTTACCTGATATTTTTTTTTTAAGCTGTAAAAAAATGCTTATTTTGTTTTCTTAATTTTCGGAGTTCTAGTTGTGTCGCCAAATAATTCAATGAAGAGTTGTTGATATTGAAATGTAAATTAAATATCATTGTGCATTCTTCCTACCTCTTTAGATGATTCTCTTGAACAGCTTTTTGTCAGAAAAAGAACAGACACTCGTCCCCCATGCAGGAGATCAGGTAAACAAAGACTATAAGGCTATCATTTACATTTCCCCTTCATTTGGGGTGTAACAAGTGCGGACCACAATAAGAGACTGAAAGGTTCATCAAATCAACATCTCTTTAATGATGGAATGAAACAGGAAACCTGAGGACACTGTCTAAGGATCAATGTTGAGTTAAAAAAGGTTGTTGAAACGCTCCGTTCAGTTTTAATTGACATCCTGAGACAAGTCTTCCATTATACATGTAATCCCTCTTGTTTATGTTTTGTGGCAGCAGCCGTTCAGGCCCTGAAGCCAAATCAGCAGGGATGACAGTGAAAGGAAATTGTCTTGTCATGCGTTAATCATCCCACCCTCCTCTTACCCACATTACAGGCCTCTGTGTTTGCACAGCATCACTCTCTGATATCCATCCATCTCTGTGTTCACAAATGTCTTTTAAAACCTTTTGGTGCTTCTAATAGTTTAATTTCATTTTATTTTAATACTCATCTTTCATAACTGAATCATTTTTATTTGCTTTTGAGAAATCTTGCTTCAAGTGAAAGACCATATCGCACCATAACCGGTGGTTTCATAAATTCAGATCTTTTTATTGCTCATTTCTTATGCTGGATCATAAAACCAGCCTGTGATCTATTTGTCCAGCCTGTAACCATGTTATAAGAGGAGATCCTATCCGTAAGAGTGAGAACAGAGCGATGAGGAGGCTCATGGGAAGAAGAGGAGGGCATGTTTTAGGGGAAAGGCATTGTCTGCTGCAGGGAGTTGTGGGTAGACTCGGGGAGCCACAGCCAGATTTCTCTATCAAACACACGCCCACTCGGTGGCACGGGGATGAGCATACAGAGGCTCTCCGTTTCTCCCTTGATCTCGCTCTGTACAGCAGTAACAGATACGATTAGCAGGGATTTAATGAGCTCTGCAGAGATGAGCTCTCTAATTCACTGCTGCATCACCTCCGGGCTGCGGCTCAAGCGACCCAGTGATGTGTGTGTGTTCCTCACTGCTGCTTCATCGTCGGCATGTTGATCTCATGCTGCTGTTTTATCCATGAGTACGAAGTATCTTCAAAAATCAGATTAAAAAAATATTTGTTATTCCATAAAAATCTATGGAGCGGATTGCTAAAACATTTGTTCTCTTTTGAGTTCTTTAATAAATTTGCTAAAATGTATTTGATACAATAGGTTGTTGTGAAGATGTATGCTTTTCTCATGTCTTAAATAGACCAGAACCATATTATTGTTTTTTATTAGCTTGCATTAAAGTTTAAATAACCTAAGAAAAGTTGGCTGCTTTTGAACAATATCTTTTACAGGCATCAATCGCAGTATTTAACTGCTACCACAAGGGGGCAGTATTGGACAACAGTAGGATTTTGGGCTGTTCTTTAATAAGTTAATCATTTTACTAAAAGTGAAATATTATTCAAAAGTATTTAATTTCGTTTTTGATATAATTTAACTTTTTCAATATTGATTGCATTAAAACCGAAAAAAGTCTTTTA
>NW_023420225.1:0-2083 GCF_002922805.2 Oryzias melastigma
TTAAATGAACTCAACAAGTGCATCAGTGTCATCGTGTTCGTTAGAGAGCTACAACACGCTGGTGTTTCAAACACAATCCACGTCCTCTGTCCCGTCACAACATCATCTACTGTCTTATTAGAAGACCTGAGAGTTGTGGGTTCAGATCTGCTCATGGGACACATCGATGCCAACAAAAGCAATGAAGACGTAGAAAAAGACGCATCATAAGTGTCTCAGTGCTTTATGATGATCTGACTGAAGGGACTTCTGTTTTAAAAGCTCGGCTGACGCTTTTATCTGAGTTTGAACGAGCAAACATGAGTTTCTCTGAAGCTACGTTCACACCGGGGACAATGCCGGCTTTAGTTTATACTTGTGTTCACGATGGCTCGTTTAGCGAGCGGCGTCTGGTCACACGCAACATGGAGACAGAAACAATCTCTAGCCGGAGGGGTGATTTTTGGAACTTTAGCCGGTTGCGTAAGAGGACATTTTAAGAAACCCTTTAAAAAAATGACATTTTAAACCTTTTCAGAACTATCAGCTTTTAAGCTTTTAAATGTGAATAAACTGTAACTGTTTAACAGTTTAGCCTGAAAGATGAGCTTCAAATGGAACAGAGAATTCTAATCGTTTTATTTCTGTAAAGTCAAAATTAACAAGTGTTCAAATTTTTCATAACTACACCGTTCACCTCGGGTGAAAAGCTGCTTTTTCTCTGTGAATCACATAAGCAGTTACAGTATGTCAAAGGGGAAAAAAGCTTAAACCGGAGTTTGGGCGTAAATGATGTCTTATGGCGGCCGGCTCCGGCAGGAAGAGGGACTTCCTGCTATTCATTTTCGAGCGCCATATTTTTTCTCTGTGGCCAGATTCTCTTGCGTTTAGCACCTTCTTGAGCATAGCCCACAATGTTCACAATGGACAAGCCAGGAGGGGCTTCTTCTGCTTCTTCTTCTACTGTTTATTTGAGCACATCTGCCACCTACAGTTGGAGGAGATTTGGTGTGAGATGTTGAAGCGGTGCCAATCTCACAAATCTCATTCCAGACTTTTTCTTTGACAATTCTTATATAAATGAATACATTTTAGATGAGTAATTATGAATTTATCTTTTGGAAAAGAACAAAGTTTATCTTCCGTGACCTAAAAAGGAACGTCACTACTAAATCCAAGTCCCTGATTGGTTAAAGTTCAAACTCTCAAAGGGTGTTCCAGTGGACACCAGGTTTGTACGTAGATCTCAAAAATGTTTGTTCGCAAAAACATGAGAACACAGTTTACATAGACTTTTTGTTAGAAGTGGCATGTTGCCGAGGGCGATGTGAACGCAGCTTCAGAGGTAGTATGAACAGATGAAAGAAGAAGAAAGGATAAAAAACTTCAACAAATCTGATTTTTGACTAAAAAATGTTTTTGGAAATATTCTCTCAGAAATGCATTTCCACCAAAACAACTAAGATTCTCTTTTATTCTTACTATTTGTGCAAATGTTTTGAGCAGAAAGAATATTCCTTTTGAGGGCTACCAATGGTTAAGATGCAGAAAACTATTTAATACTTTACTTAACTGTATTCAAGGATCTCCATTATGTCAGTAAAAGTTACATAAAGCAGATAGAGTTACTACAAATCCACAAAAACGCTGCTTTTTTATTCCACATAAGAACTGAACTTTGATGAGTTCATTGTTAAAGGTCCCATTTTTCCTTAGTTTTCATGTCCTGTCCAGATTGATGGTATTTCTCTAAATACGGTGATCGCATTATTGCAACTTTAAATACAAAATAAGACGAAACTCTTTTTCTCTTTTAAAAGTCAAAATTGCTGATCAAATATATTGGTAAAACAAAATGAAAATGTTGAAACAAGCCATACAGAGGTTGAGTTTGAGCAGAAAAATATACTAAAATAATAACAAACACATTCTCTTCTGTCAGATATGAATTTGTTAATTATATTCACTTTTTGTTTCGATCTGGGACACCAGCAGCTTCAGTTTTAGAGCAAAAGTGAAAATGAGATGAAAATTTCACGAATGAAAAGATGAAAAAACCAAAAAACATAAATAAATGTAAAAAACTTTCCATCAAGAATCAGTT
>NW_023420226.1:0-2083 GCF_002922805.2 Oryzias melastigma
TTCATTAAATACTTAACCAGTAAACAAATACAAGTTTATAAGTTAAGTGAGTCATAAATAAATATAAAAATGCACAGATGAAAAATAAGATATGAGAAAAACATAAAGATTGGGACAGTATCTCAGAAAAGGGAGATCCATGGACAGGAAACTTAAGGCCGAATCAAAATTCTTCCCCCACCCCTCAGG
Source organism: Oryzias melastigma (assembly GCF_002922805.2). Taxonomy (NCBI): domain Eukaryota; kingdom Metazoa; phylum Chordata; class Actinopteri; order Beloniformes; family Adrianichthyidae; genus Oryzias; species Oryzias melastigma. The sequence continues at coordinate 190 of NW_023420226.1, forward strand.
CTTCTCCTCCAATTGAAGGGACATTTGAAGGGAAAGGGTCCGAAATAGTGTTTTTAAGGGCTAACCCTCCACATCCCTCTGTCACGAGGGGGAAGCTACGGAGAGGAGGCGCTTTTGTTTCTGTGGGTGAACTCTGATGCACAGAAGTTTACATTTAAACATAATTTTTGTTCAGTATGACCTTTATAAAGTTATAAAACCGATGTCGTTATGTATTTCCGAGTGCTAGCTGCTATGCGCTAACGTAGCTGACTGGCGACTGTTGATGATGTCATTGATGTCATTGGCACGTAACTCTACAGAAGCAACGACAATTACTGAAAACAACCAAGAACTTGTCGAGTCTGCAACCTTTAGCTGCAGATATGCTGTATTGAAAAAGTGACGCAGAAACCTCATTTGAGTTCATTGAGGGTATTAATATTCTTGTTCATTTTCAAATTGGGAATGACTCTCACAACTGATTCCTTTATGCAGTCTTACAGCTGTTTTCAAGCAGAAAATATCAAATCTAGGTGGTTTTTGTGGGACTTCCAGGGTTAGACCCTGAATAATTTTAATGCATGATCAGATTTTTGACTTCTACAAACATTGCGAGTGAAGAGCTTTCCCACATACACCAGATTTCTTACGTGTGTGAATGCACCAAGAAGCACAGCGGTACATGGAAAGCTGTGGATTTCAACAGATGCGGCTGTCCATCATGACATCTTTTTCTCTGCGCTCTGATCGATCCAGCTGCTGTTCCAAAACCTGCTCCAAGACTCCTGGAGTGCACAGAAAATTCCAGATTAAACTCCCTTCACCCAACAACCTGAGGGCTCCGTAACACTAGTGTTCTCCTGGGTTCTCCATCCATCTGGTTGACTTGGAGAGCCGCAGCTCTGAAATGCATCTTTCAAACTTTTTAAAGTGTTAGCTGTCAAGAAAAAATGTGCTATGTGAATGTGTTGTAGCAAAAAAGACATTTTTAATCCCAGTTTGACAGAGCAGTTTCATATTGTTCACCTTTATTTTCCATGAGGGGCTTCTGTAGACATTTAATGTGACATGGTAATGTTCTGTTTTCCTTATACTGGTTCAATTCTCATTAAATGTCCACTCCTATGTAGAGAATAACTGCAGTAATATCATGTAGGAGTGACAGAAAAAAATTATCTTCAAATTAGAGAAGTTTGTTGTAATTGTTTTGAATGTTTTTTTTTAATCAATCTTACAAAGCCAGTTACAAGGGTTTTAATTGTTCAGATTCATTTTTGCAGTATGTTTTACTAGATATTATCAATGTTAATTTCACAGGAGATCTTGGGAGTGCACAGTGGTGAAGACCGTGCATGCGAGGGTTTTCTCCGGCTTCCTCCCACAATCTAAAAACATGATTCATAGGTTAATTTGTGTCTCTAAATTGTTCCTGCGTGGGTGTGTGTGTGTGTGTGTGGGTGTGGGTGTGTGTGTGTGTGTAAGGATCTGCAACAGACTGGCAACCTTCACCCTGCCTTCACCCAACAGTGAGGTTTTCTTCGGGGATTTGTGGATGGATGAACGGATGGATGGAGAAATATATTGTAGTGTTAAATTGCAGCCAAAAATTGATTTTAATCTCATTATTATTAAGAGTCAAAAATAAAATGTAGGAAAATAACTACAAATTAGGTCATTAATAATTATAATGTTTTTTTATTGATTTTTCCAGGAATTAAAATCAAATACTCTAAAAAATACAAGCATTTTTTAAAGTTATACTATTTAAAAGTATTAAAATCAGTGTAAATTAAACAGAGAACATTAGTTTTTCTTTAATTTTCTCCTTATTTAGGAGTAAAAACCTCCATGAGGTTGAATAACTTTCACTTTACTCTACAAATTCAAAAGTTTATGGTAACAAGGCGGCAAG
>NW_023420227.1:0-2082 GCF_002922805.2 Oryzias melastigma
GAGCTCAAGACACCGGAACCAGATACCTTGAATATATACAGAGTGTTTGGTCAATAAAGCTGATTCTGATTCTCTGCAGAAAATGTTTTAAAATATCGACAGAGGCTTTTAAATTGTAGATAAAAACTACAAAATAAAAATTAAAAGACCGCTAGGAATGACTTTGCAATATAGAAATATATAGTTGGAGAGGGATTTCAAAGGTGTTACAAAGCTAAGCTAAACTATGACTCAGCAAATGCCCTAAAGTCCGCCTATAACATTTTTTTAAATAAAAAAAAACATTCAAAGTAGTGTTTTAATTATGATTTTAAAATTATTAACCATAATTTCACAACCTAAATGTCTTAAAAAGCCATTTTTCATGTTGATCTGAAGCCTCTGTTTCCAAAATCTCCTCTGAGGGGGCGTGGCTTTTTGGAGCTTCCCCCCTTTTCATAAGAAAAATGCCACACATACATGTTATAAATTCACAAAACATGATTCTCATAAGAGGGTAACTTTAAAATCCAGTGAATAAAATCATCTCTCATTTGAGAGTATTCGTGCAGTATTATCCTCAGAGAGCTGTCAGAGTCGGCCAGCCTTCATAAAGGTGTAATGCTTCCTGGCAAGCGGCGTAAATCTGGTGGGAGCAGAGAACAGAGTAGCACCCTAAATTTAATTTGACACGTACCTCAAAACATTCCTCAACAACTGGCCTTGATTTAACTCCTTTCTTTCTGCCCCCTGCCCCATGAAATCTGAACATCAGTCAAATTTGAATTGGATCAAACAAATCCCTGCTGTCACCTCCCCAAACCAGCTTTCTGAAGATAAAATAAAAAGCCCTTAAAGCTCAACAGGTCATATATTATTATCGTTTGGATCCGCCGTCACAAATTCCAGACAAAAGTGAATTTCCTGCCTCCTCGCCCTTGGTAACAAGCTTGATGTCACCTTTGAGGCGAGAAGGACCGTGATTCAATTAATGTTGTTTTCTCCAGTTTTCGGTTTGACCCCATGTCACCTTGTTAGTGGCAGAGGGTTGAATTACCTTTATCCTGGAGAGAGCCCCGCAGGAACACAGTTCCCCGCACAGTTTGAACCTCTCAACACAAAACAAGAATGCACCTTTTGAGACAGATGTGCAATTCTTCAGTCAGAAGGAGGAAAAAAACACTTCCAGGAGCATGAATTTTCTGGATTGTACTGCATGAAAACAGCTTCCTTCTGTGGTGTGACAGCAGCGCCATATCAATGTGTGACCCAGTGTTTTGCTCACGGAAGCGCTGCCTCCTCCTATTGCTGCTACCTGTGATCTGAGGCTTGTCGTCAGGCTCCCAGAAGCCCCCTGTGCTTTAAGCACCGGATGGCACGCGGGACACTGTTGTCCGTGTTTCCAGGATATTGAAAAAGACCTCTGGCAGGAGGTTGGGGCCCGCTCCTCATATGGGACTTGTGTTCGTTCTCCTCCAAATGACCATATCACATTTCTGTCCACATCCTAATCAACAACAAAGTCTATAGTGTAATGTGGCGCCATAGACGGCCTTTACACATAAAGCTGAATAAAACAGAAATATCATTTAGTGTCCGACCAAAAATCCTGTTTGTTGCAACAATAAATAGAAAAAAAATCACGCCAGGCTCATACATCTGTAGATTTGTCCTTATTTGAACACAGTGAAATGCATCTAGTAATGAATCTATTACTATGCAAACCAGATAGACGGCTTATATTTAATTTATATAATACTCCCAGAAGAAGAATTTTTATTACGGCGGTATTTTGACGGTAATATTTGGCCTATAAAGGAATTAACTTTGTCTCTTTGCTAAGTATACCAATGCATCAAGCCATTATCTCGGTGATAGATGAATCATATTTGATATTACTCAAGACAAATGTATTCATATTGCATATTTTTGTAATTTTTCCTGTCTGACCATCTGTGTGCGTTACGTCTTACCAAGATTAATCTGCTGATCCTACAGGAATAGAGGGCAGGTGTTTTTTTTCTGAACACACAATTATAAGTAAGAACTGATATCACAGCGTAATCCACTATATTATATTTAAGATCTTTGTAATGTATCAGG
>NW_023420228.1:0-183 GCF_002922805.2 Oryzias melastigma
TCTAGATGTAACATGTAACAAGCTACATGTTAGCAAGGTTAGAAGCGTTAGCATGTTCATAATACTTGTAGGCTACCTACAAATTTTGATTGGAGCACATAAAAAAACAGACTGATACAGCTAAAACAATCCTTACTGTGACTACACTAACGCCCAACCTTGTTGGTAACAAATTAAAAAAAA
>NW_023420228.1:258-2082 GCF_002922805.2 Oryzias melastigma
AAAATATATATGTCCAACAGAGCTACATGTTAGCCACATTAACTTATTCGCAATACATGTAATCCAACCTGGTTTGCAACACTTAAAAAACATGATCCTACTAAAACAAATTTTACAGTGTTACTGTGACTGCAATAAGGGTTAACCTTGTTGGTAACACACACACACACACACACACAAAAAAAACATTACCTGGATTAAGATTTTCACAATAGCGGCATTATAAGGTGAAAAACACAGGACTTTGAATTATTTTAAAATGGATAGTTTCGTGAAAAGTAAAAACATGCTAAATCAATTTAAAAATAGTCTAGTAATGTCCAAGGCAAAAAACAAACAAAAGAAAGCACTTTTAAATCTATTTTTGTCTGATTTTAAAGAAGTGTTCTCAACAAAAATACATACTAGCTTACAAAACAACAGTTATGGATGTCAAGGTAAATTTAACCAGTGCAATAGCATTGGTGGAATATAAAAGCAACTCACAAATGTATTTTTTGTTTTCCATGTGAAATTTAAGCCTTTACAATAGCAGACGTTGTAGTGCAAAAGTCTATTAAATACTAAATACTGCATTATAACAAATGCACATTGTACAGCTGAGTAGTTCTCCTTGACACAAAAAAACAACACAGCTTCAATGTGATATAACAGAAAAAAAGACACCCTTGATAGGCCCTTTCTTTGGCACTGGACCAGGTCCGGGGCCATGGGAGGTGATGGTGGAGAGGGATTGGGAGTTAGTTTAAAGCATTGATGGAAAGAGCAGCAAAGACAGAAATCAATATTTGCTGGGTGGATGAAAATTCCTTTAGCTTCCAGGCTGGTTGTCTGAAGGCATACAGCTGCTTTCTTTTACCGCTGTTTTCCTCTGTGCCTTTTATCTCTTGCAAAAATCCCTCCTTCACTGTGCTTACTCCCAAGCTTTTTATCATACAGATTGAAAACAGAGAGAATTGTCGAGAGGTGAATCACGTATGATTGGAAACTCCACATCATGGTAGTCCACCTATTTTCCCACTCTGAGCTGTGACCTTTTCAGTTGCACCTCGTTACTACCGCTGTGCACGTGGATCTCAGCATATGCCCAATGCTTACTGAAGCATTGGTGTGAAGCACCAGTGTCCCAGCCATTGATTCTGTTAGCCGGAGCTGATAAATGATGGCCGGCTTTACCTCCTCCTCCTGAGAGCCTTTAAAGCCGCTGACTACTTTCTGTGCTGTATTGATGTAAAGACCTCGAAACCACTGTCACTTGTGACCTTTAACCCCACATGGCTGGTATGCTGGTATAGAATGAACACAAATTGCATAAAAAACATAAACAAGAAATGTATTTCCAAACATTTCTAAAGACTTCAGCGGTCGGTTGGATGAAATCGATTCACAGCTTTCCACTCGGAAAGGTGCATTCGATGCGCTTTCAATTAAAAGTCCATGTAAATCCTTGTTTAAGTGTGTTTCCGGTGTTTAAAACTCTCGTGCCCGCGCGTTGCGACCCATGTTTTTTAATCAGTTTTAAGGCTATACATAAAAAACTTGGAGCCGGTTGAAAAACGATCATGAAGGAGAAATTAATAATTGCCCGGTGGAATTAAATGACACTATGTCCAGCAAATAACGGAATAGAGCTACGAAAAAAAAAGAAACTGGACATATTTCACACAGATGTCTTGCATGTGTTGCCTACCACGATCCATTCATCCATCCATCCAGAACATGCACAATTGTCAGATAGTATGCTAAAAGTGTGCTCAAAAACCCACATATTCTTCAACGCGTCACACATATCCGGTGTGTATGGAGCATAACACCTTCCTCTCA
>NW_023420229.1:0-2080 GCF_002922805.2 Oryzias melastigma
CGCGGATGAAGTTCCCACAGCCGTGCTGGAAACACAAAGGGAAGAAATCACTGATCTGTAGCATTCATCCAAAAAAAATATATATATATGTCTCATATCTTCAACTTTGACACAAACTGTCAGCTACTACAATGACTAGTGGGTGATAACTCATTAAACCTATTTTGAAATCTCTCAGCTCCCTGTACAATTCAGGATTTATAGGATTTTTATTTATTTTTATTAATGTTTTTATGGTATTGCATTGTCATTTTTATCTAAAATAATTTCACAGTATAAACCCAGGGTATGAGAACTGGACTGAGTGAGTGTGACATCACCCATAAAAAACGATTTATTTCCAGCTCCAACTAAATGAAGTCGCTACTTTTTTTTGCGTTACGGATGCCGCCATCTTGGAACCAGACGACGTCAGTAAGCAGTGATTGGTCCGAGTAGGTCTGAGTCAACATTTTCATGACAACCGTTTCCGCCAATCAGGAGTGAGCTTTTTGGAAACCCACAACCCTACCAGGAGAATGAACAAATTCAATGTTTCAAACATTTGATTGACATGTTTTAATTAAGGGATCTGATTGGTCCGTTCATAACTTGAATAACCAGGAATTAAGAAAATATACAAAGAGAAAAAATTATCAAGGAGATTTTAAAAAATGTAGCAGAGCAAGATGGGAGATTTTGGCTTCTTGTTTGGAACACAAGGGGGAGGAGTCACTCAGTCCAGTTCTCACATACAGTCAATGGTTTCAGCCTTTTTAACCTTCTTTTAGCGGAAATTTAAGAATTTATTTTTTTTTTTCTAAATGTTTTTATGGTATTGGATTCTAATTTTTATCTGAAATAATTTTACTGTATAAGCCAGGGTATGAGAACTGGACTGAGTGAGTGTGACATCACCTGTAGAAAACTATTTATTTCCAGCTCCAACTCAATGAAGTCAACGCAGTCGCTACTTTTTTGCATTACGAATGCTGCCATGTTGGAACCAGACGACGTCAGTGAGCAGTGATTGGTCCGAGTAGGTCTGAGTCAACATTTCCATGACAACCACTCCCGCCAATCAAGAGTGAGAATAACCACCAATTAAGAAAATATACAATGAGAAAAAAGTATCAAGGAAATGTTAAACAATGTAGCAAAGCAAGATGGGAGATTTTGGCTTCTTGTTTGGAACGCAAGGGGGAGGAGTCACTCAGTCCAGTTCTCATATACAGTCAATTGTTTCACCCTTTTTAACCTTCTTTTAGCGGAAATTTAAGAATGTATTTAGTTGAAAATTACACTGTTTTACATATTCATATTTTTTGTTATTTATTAGTTTGTATCTTTAGTGTTTTATATCCATCTCTTAAGGTTTATTTATTTATGAATCTTTTTTTATTTGATGTATTTTATTCCTTTTCTGTTATGAATCATTTTATGCCATTTATGTGGTATCTGTCGGGGTCAGGAGATGATTTTGTGTGTTTGTTTTTAAACTATAAAAATGTTTTTATTGTGTAAAGCACTTTTATATTGTATTTGTATGAAAAACGCTTTATAAATAAAGTTTGATTCGATTTTGGGATGAAGCCAAATCCTCACTTGTTTTGTCATCACCACAATTGTGGTTAACAACTTACTACAAGGTGCACTATAAGTGTGTTTGCAATGTAGTAGAGAGATTTCCAAAATTTCCCAGAAGTCTCTGCATCAATTCTCTCCAGATTTGCAAACATAGACCACAATGCATTGCATTTGAACAATTTCAGTGAAGAAAATGTATTTTTATTTAGTTTGAATTGTTAGGGAGAGGATGCAACATAGTCCATATCTCATGACATTGATGTAACCTTGAGGAATCACATGATGAAAACTGACAGCCCAGGAGGAGAGCGGTCAGCCGCCTGCTCATCTCTGGTATCGAACCTTTATCTCATCTCTGCTTCTTTAATTTCATCGCCTCTCCTTCCTGATGTCTGAGAGCATCACAAAGCTCCACAAAATCCTTTTTTTGTTTCTCTGAGATTCAAACAGCCTCACCGGTCTACATTTTTTTACACTAGCGCCCCCTTCTGGTGAGACCATTTCCTCTCAGATC
>NW_023420230.1:0-2079 GCF_002922805.2 Oryzias melastigma
GGAGAAACAGACTTAACCTGCAGAGAAACAGACTTGAACCTGCAGAGAAAAAGACTTAAACCTGCGGAGAATCAGACTTAAACCTGCAGAAAAACAGAATTAAAACCTGCGGAGAAACAGTTTTAACCTGCAGAAAAACAGACCTAAACTTGCAGAGAAACAGAATTAAAACCTGCGGAGAAACAGACTTAAACTTGCAGAGAAACAGAATTAAAACCTGCAGAGAAACAGACTTAAACTTGCAAAGAAACAGACTTAAACCTGCAGAAAAACAGACTTAACCCTGCAAAGAAACAGACTTAAACCTGCAGAGAAACAGACTTAAACCTGCAAAGAAACAGACTTAAACCTGCAGAAAAACAGACTTAAACCTGCAGAGAAACAGACTTAAACCTGCAGAGAAACAGACTTAAACCTGCAAAGAAACAGACTTAAACCTGCAGAAAAAGAGACTTATACCTCCAGAGAAACAGACTTAAACCTGCAAAGAAACAGACTTAAACCTGCAGAAAAACAGACTTAAACCTTCGGAGAAACAGACTTAAACCTTCAGAGAAACAGACTTAAGCCTTCGGAGAAACAGACTTAAAACTGCGGAGAAACAGGCTAAACCNTGCAAAGAAACAGACTTAAACCTGCAGAAAAACAGACTTAAACCTGCGGAGAAACAGACTTAAACCTTCGGAGAAACAGACTTAAACCTTCGAAGAAACAGACTTAAACCTGCGGAGAAACAGACTTAAATATGAAGAAAAACAGACTTAAACCTGCAGAAAAACAGACTTAAACCTGCAGAGAAACAGACTTAAATATGAAGAAAAACAGACTTAAACCTGCGGAGAAACAGACTTAAACCTGCAGAGAAACAGAATTAAAACCTGCGGAGAAACAGACTTAACCTGCAGAAAAACAGACTTAAACCTGCAGAGAAAAAGACTTAAACCTGCAGAGAAAAACACTTAAACCTGCGGAGAATCAGACTTAAACCTGCAGAAAAACAGACTTAAACCTGCAGAAAAACAGACTTAAACCTTCAGATAAACAGACTCAAACCTTCGGAGAAACAGACTTAAACCTTCAAAGAAACAGACTTAAACCTTCGGAGAAACAGACTTAAATATGAAGAAAAACAGACTTAAACCTGCAGAAAAACAGACTTAAACCTTCATAGAAACAGACTTAAACCTTCGGAGAAACAGACTTAAACCTGCGGAGAAACAGGCTAAACCTGCGGAAAAACAGACTTAAACATGAAGAAAAACAGACTTAAACCTGCAGAAAAACAGACTTAAACCTGCAGAAAAACAGACTTCAAACCTGCAGAAAAACAGACTTAAACCTGCGGAGAAACAGACTTAAACCTGTAGAGGAACAGACTTAAACCTGCAGAGGAACAGACTTAAACCTGTAGAGGAACAGACTTAAACCTGCGGAGAATTAGACTTAAACCTGCGGAGAAACAGAATTAAAACCTGCGGAGAAACAGACTTAACCTGCAGAAAAACAGACCTAAACTTGCAGAGAAACAGAATTAAAACCTGCGGAGAAAAAGACTTAAACCTGCAGAAAAACAGACCTAAACTTGCAGAGAAACAGAATTAAAACCTGCAGAGAAAAAGACTTAAACCTGCAAAGAAACAGACTTAAACCTGCAGAAAAACAGACTTAACCCTGCAAAGAAAAAGACTTAAACCTGCAGAAAAACAGACTTAAACCTTCGGAGAAACAGACTTAAACCTGCGGAGAAACAGACTTAAACCTTCGGAGAAACAGACTTAAACCTTCGGAGAAACAGACTTAAAACTGCGGAGAAACAGGCTAAACCTGCGGAAAAAAAGGCTTAAACATGAAGAAAAACAGACTTAAACCTGCAGAAAAACAGACTTAAACCTGCAGAAAAACAGACTTAAACGTGCAGAGAAACAGACTTAAACCTGCGGAGAAACAGACTTAAACCTGCAGAGAAACAGACTTAAACCTGCAGAAAAACAGACTTAAACCTGCAGAGAAACAGACTTAAACCTGCAAAGAAACAGACTTAAACCTGCAGAAAAACAGACTTAAACCTTCGGAGAAACA
>NW_023420231.1:0-2079 GCF_002922805.2 Oryzias melastigma
GTATTCCGATATATCTGAAAACAGTACGAGACAATATTTCACTATTTTTTTAATTATGACTTAAGAATTATCTGAATATTAATACATTATTTACAGGAGTAAAATAACATTAATCACTGCATTTGTATCTCATAAACAAATTGTGTTTACCCATGAAAATCCATGCTTTTATTTTGGTAATTTAGGAAATATTTTAATAAGACTGAACTACGTGCCTGCTTATAATAAATAATTAAATACAACATTGGCAGTATTTTAAATCAATACAAGCATACCAAATAAAGTATCGCGATATTTCACTCAATCGATATTTTCTTACAGGTATGAAAGGTCTGTCCAAGAGCGACATTAACAGTATTAAGCAGCAGTATCATGAGCTGAAAGTCCATGAAACACAAGGATCCCCCCCCCCCTCCACATTTATTATTAATCCACCAAACTAATGATTTTTTAGATGAATAAAACTCACAGATGCCATGGTTTCAGTGTCTCCCAGCAGCTACTCCAACCCTGTGAAGAGGGAAGAAGAACACAACAGAATCCAGTCACTCCAAACTGCACACACAACTTTCCTCCTCTCAGGATGAACTACATCCACCCATCTTCTATTACTGCTCTGTCCCCTAAAGGAGTCATCCGGGTTGCTGGAGCCAATCCCAGCAACTGTAGGGCAAAGGAAGGTTACTCTTTGGACAGTTCACCGGTCCATTGGATGGTTTGTGAACCGTGGAAGGAAAGTGGAGTAGAATCCATCCACGTACGAGAGAACATGCAAACTCCAAACACAAAGGGCCTAGCTCCACCCAGCAGAGATTTGAACCAGGGCCTGTTTCTGTACAGCCCAGATAAATGACGTTTTCAACAAAATGGTAAATAGTGTACAGTTAAAAAACACTTTACTGCCCTCTTAGAAGGTAGTGTGCTACAGTTAGTCTCATGCGCGCTTACAATCACACACTGAGGGTGGCTCCATTGCCAAACACCAACCTACAACCACCAGGACCAATACGGGGTTTGGTGCTTTGCTCAAGGACACTTTGGCAAGCAGAGCAGGAACTTTTCAAAACAATTTGTTTAGCTCTGCACCACAGCCCTCCCAAAGGTCACTTTCTTGAGCAGTGACCTTCAATACATCATCATCCGTGAGCAAATCTAGATTTCAAAAGACATGCAATACCTTTTAAAGTATTGTTTTAAAAAAAATAATAAGTCTGACCAACTGATGCTCATTTTAAATCTCATCCTTGTCAGGGCTATTTTTTTTTGTTTCAAGCACCACTTTAACTTCTTCTTATCTCTCTCTTTTTTTTTTTACCAACTCTACATCCTACTGAACCTAACAAATCACCAAACCAGGAATGCTCCTCGTCTCTGAGCTGTCTAGATGGAGGAGCTACATAGCAGAGCAGCCTTACCTTCAGCAGACAGGAGGAGAGACCCACAGAGTGAGAGAGCCGACAGTGGTGCCTCCAAGGACCAGGGGGGGCGGAGTCACTGGAAACGTCACTCCGAGCAGGATTAACATGACACAATGGATTACNCAGTGGGCTGCTAATCTACAAACTGTGAGGGGACCTTTATGGAAGAAGAGGATCTGATCTGGTTTACTTTGGTGGTCTTGATGTGTGAAATAGAACAACTTGGGTCAAAACAGCCTGATTTAAAGATTTCAACTTAAGGAAGGAATATTGCTAATGTTTATTTTACTAATTAAAAAAACAGTTATTAATTATCCTGTTATTGGATTTGCACAATCAAGTTTTTTTTTTCAAATTTCTGCACCTAGGATCCAAAAGATCCATTTTACTCTTGTTCATTTTTGTGTTTGTTGTTTACACGTCTTCAACCTGTGGGTTGTTCATGAGGCCCCACCTTGAAATGACTGATTTAATTTAGTTAATTCTAGATAACTTTTTAACCACTTTCCTATGTCTATTACCCTCATTAACCACACCAAAATCATGGGAAAAAACTCAACTTTGAGGCTGTAAAAGGAAATGTTATTCACTTAAAAGACTAATAAAGCCCGATAATTCTAGGATGTAGACATACTGAAAATCATTACACACAAACTCTGCA
>NW_023420232.1:0-2079 GCF_002922805.2 Oryzias melastigma
TAAACCCAAAACCCGCCACACACGAGAGCTGAGATTAACAACCGCATTGTATCTTCTAGTTTCATGGATGTTTAACTGTGGAGCACCAACTCACAGCTGGGGAGGTTTTCAACCAACAGAGAGAACAAAGAAATCCATCAAACTGATGAAAAATGAAAGATTATTTAACTCTAACAGTCCAGATGTTTAAGGGAAGTTAAACTGTATTTTACAAATGTTTTATAAGTGACTTTTCCATGTTTGACTTTGCTGAGCATCAAAGCGGGAGAAAAAATAAATAAACAAAAACACTGAAACTGTTTTTTCTTTGACTTCATCTCCAGAATGAAGGAATGTAAATGAGAAGTGATGCATGGATCTGCCAAAATACTGAGCTGATTCCATTTAGATTTTTTTATGTTTATTGTCAAGTTATAAAAATGGTTTGAACCCAGAAACTTAAGAAAAATTGTTCTGTTTCCTTGAGTCTGTTACAAACTGAGTTCTGGTAAAAATGAGTTTTGACTGAAGGTTTCAGTGAACTGAAAACCTGCTGGACCGACAAACGTGACCACAAAAGAGCGGCAAATTATTGGCCTTATGCCTGACGCCTCTGTTAACAAATCCCTGCGGCATGACTGCAGGTACAGCAGATTTGAAATTGAATGAAATGATAAAGGATGTGGTTCATTGGTGTAGGCTAAACTCAGAGATGGACTGCAGAGGGACTTCCACTTCGATCCTTTTCTCTTAAATGTTTCTACACAGAGGAGAAGCAAGAAATCTTAGTTTTCTTTATGATATTAAAGCATGTTTTTACTTCAAATAATCCCAGAGAAACACCTAACTTTGGTTTATACATTAATAAGAAACTTTAAATTTGTTTTTCTTTTTTTTATCTGAACTTGTCATTTCCAGCAGCTGAGCCAACAAACAATAACTGAAGGCCTCTTGGTTGGACAGATTTTACTGTTTTATTAGGAGATTATGAGTCTTTGGACACACAAAATGTAAAACTGCTGGAGGATTTTATTTTTGTTCATGCAGGAAAGTATAATACTTTTATAATCCAATGATTGTAAAGACCTAGGGCTACCACGAACGGTTATTTTAACAGTCGACCAATCACTGATTATTTTTTCTGATTAGTCGACTAATTGGGTCTACATAAAGTGGATGTAAAAAACAGATCTTAACCATCATTAGATTTAAACTAACCAAAAACTAGATATATAGAATTACCTACAATAATACTAGTGTGAATGCTGTAAGCTGAATTTGCTGGTCATGTAAGCTGAAATTGATAGCTAAAAATGCTAAAGTTGATATCTGAAAATGTTGAAGCCGATAGCTGAAATCGCTGAAGCTAATATCTGAAAACACTGCTGATGATAGGCAACTAAAATATTATTTTAAATCCAAATTAGCCTGAAAAAATGAAAAAAGCCTAAGTTAGCCAAAACAGCTACCACATGGCTAAAATATTAGCTAAACTCAAAAATAGCCTAAAAAGCAAAAAAAAATAGCCTAAATTAGCCAAAACAGCTAGCATGTAGTTAGCTAAACTCCAAATTAGCCTAAAAACCATTAATAAATGCCAAAAAGTTAGCAGAATGCCATTATAACTTTCAACTTTCCAGCACTCTGACTCCATATATTATAAAGTAACGACTAATCGCCCAGCCAGCAAGGCCAAGTGGGAACCATTTAGTTTAAAGTGGGGAGAAAATGTGGGCCCCAATTGGGTTTGTCCACAGTTTCTGTGGTGGCCCCACCTGTTTGCTCAGTAGATTGGCATGCTACGCTAGCCAGCCGCCAATGGACAGTGTAGTGTGTTAGCAAGCACTGTTGTATCGACCTAGTGAGCTCCGCTGTATTGGGCAAGAGAGCTACTCTGTAGGGAGCTAGCAAGCTCCACTGTAGCATGCTAGCAAGCTCCTCTGTAGCATGCTAGCAAGTTCAATTGTAGCATTCTAGCGAGCTCTATTGTAGCATGCTAGCGAGCTCCACTGTAGCATGCTAGCGAGCTCCTCTGTAGCATGCTAGTTAGCTCCGCTGTAGCATGCTAGCAAGCTCCTCTGTAGCATGCTAGCAAGTTCA
>NW_023420233.1:0-2078 GCF_002922805.2 Oryzias melastigma
TAGGACACCGGCCCTCGAGGCCTGGAGTTGAATACCCCTGCTGTAGGGTGTCTATTTCCGAAACTGGAAACTCTTATGTACTTACACTATATTACCAAAAGTACTGCCTCACATATGAACTGAAGTGTCATCCCATTCCAAACCCATAGAGTTCAATACGATGTCAGTCCAGCTTACAGCTATTAAAGCTTCAACTCTTCTGTGAAGGCTGTCTACAAGGTTGAGGAGTGTGTTTCTAGGAATTTTTGACCATTCTTCTAAAAGTGCATTGGTCAAGTCAAACACTGGAGAAGGTCTGGCTCTCAGTCTCTGTTCTAATTCAGTTCTTTTAACAATCTTTCACTAATGTTTGTAAAAACAGTCTGCATCCCTGAGAGTTTGATTTTATACACCTGTGGCCAGAACAATTAACTAGGACACCTGATTCTGATCATTTGGATGGGTGAGCCAATACTTTTGGTAATAGTAAATCTTCTTTCTCAGTTGTGTAGCAGGACCTCCAACTTCTTTCTCTACTCTAGTAGAGCCTGTTTGTGCTGTTCTCCAAAGAAATTATCACAAAGAAATTATGTGAAAATTCTGATCAGTTTAAAGTAATCTACATTGAAATAATAGATCTTCTCTTTTAAAATTGGAAAATGTCCTCAAACTTTTTAACGGTAGTGAATGAAAGTTAGTGATAACTTATACATAGCAGATTGAATCCATTAAATGTGAAGTTAATCAAGAATAGTTGAATTATTTAAATTAAATTGGTTGTTTTTTATTGATTACTTGTATATTTCATAACTACTTTGCTAAAGGGGTTAAAACTGTTCAAATACAGCAAGTTGCGATAAAAACTGTATAATATTTGTGCTGTTCTGAGATGAAGAAATGTATTTCCGGTAAATGCTCTAGATTTCTGAGGAAAAAGGTAAGTATCGCATAGTTTGGCTTCACTGAACGAGTTAACACAAAGGAATTGAAACGGATCCATCTGACCATCAATGGAAACTCTTCTGGAGACAGAATAGTAAATCACTACGAACCAACACTCCATAACTCAGATTTGTCCTTTTAATGGCACTGATAATATGACTACAATAAAGGAGACTTTATTTAAAAATCTAAATGAAGACAGACTGTACAAGATTGTCGACACAGATAACTGATAGGATTTGTATGTTTGGACAGCACATATACAGTATCATACATGACATTTGCTACATAGATTACAACATGACTGTAACACAAAATTAATTCATGCAGTTTAATGCCCAATTATATGGAAAAATAAACATGTCAGAAATAAAATAAATTAGAAACACACACTTTTTTCACTCTTGATACAATTTTTGCATTTACAAGGTTTTTGTGTTAGAGCTTTCGTATGGTCCAAAGTCTCGGACTCTATTACATCCTATATTGTTAACACTAATGTCACCTCATGAACATACAAGTGGTAGGTGGACATATACACAGTTTCTTTATTGGCAGTCTGTTAGCTTTTATAGGAAAAAATAAAAAAGCGGAGTCAGTTATTAAAATAATGGCACATTTTGTGGTACATTTGGCATGATAGTACCTTAGGATCCCTTAGTCTTAGTCATGATAAAACCCAAGATTTTAAAATATATAGAATGTACATAAAATACTATTCTTTCATTATCCCTCAACTTTAAAGACTGCAAAGTTTAAAGGTCAAATACTTAAAATTTTAATAACAATTGAATCTATGGCCGTCATCTTTACATATGGCCGCCATCTTTACAAATCGCTGTCATCTTTAAAAATGGTTGCCATCTTTACAGATGGCAACCAATCTTTACAAATGGCTGCCATCTTTACAGATGGCCATCTTCTTTATTGATGGCAGCCATCTTTACTAATGGCCGCCATCTTTATAGATGCCGCCATATTTACAAATGGCCGCCATTTTCAAATTTTCTCAATCCAAATTTGGTGCCTGTACCACAAAATGCACGATCTGTCTCAAATTTCAACGCCCTGATGAGAAAATAAAACTTTGCCTAGAAAAAAAAATTTGTGACAACAATTCCTTCTTCAAACCCCAAAAAGAACTTTAGTACCAAGAG
>NW_023420234.1:0-2078 GCF_002922805.2 Oryzias melastigma
TGAGCTGAACTGCAGCTAATCCCGAACCTGCAGGACCACGAGAGCAGCACAGTTCTGCACACAGATGCTTCCTTGTCATCACCAACCCCTGTGGAAATCAAGATTACCGACAGCTCTGCAAAGTTTGGTTTGTATTTTGCTCTGCTCTCTGCTGCTCTGCCAACCAACGCTTTGATCCCAGCATGGAATGCAGGATCCACAGCACCGTTTGATAGGAGAGCTGAGTTTAAAAAAGCCAAACACAGAAAATCCATCCTCCCTTAAAGACCCACCAGTGTAAAAATCATGTTCCTGTGGCATTTTCTAATGATGGAGGGAATATGTTGAGAAAATGAAGCTATTTTTTTATATTCAAATTATGGTGAATCAGAAAATGCTGTTGGAACAAAAATGTGTTTTTGACGTCTTTCAGGATTCTAGATTTGTGTGGATGATCTGTTTTAGAATTTTAAAAACATATTAATCCGGAGTGACTCGTCACCTTCAAATAAAAGACTCAGGTTAAAAACAATCATTGCATTCATTTATTTCTTCCTTGGAGGGCAATTATGAAACTGATCATTCCTTTCAGTTAAATTGGATAATTATTGCCTTCAATAAAGCAGCTACTTGAAATTGAATGAGACCCCACTCTCACCTTTTCTATGGACTCGCAGAAATTTTCTTCACAGCAAGACTGGAATGACTGCACTGTGGAATCATTGGGACCGTTTTATTCCGTCTCGTAGAGTTCATAGCTACCATGTTTCCCGCAGATACTCGCAAAAATCAAGATGCAAATTCCACACAGAGTCCTGCTGCTGCCCTGAACAGACAAATGCAGGAATAAAGGATCACATTTTAAGGCTTTTTTTATCTAGAAACTTCTAGAATAAATATTTTTTCAATCTTCTACTTTATGCAACTGGTCCTGGTGTCACAAACATACATCATTTACATTCAGCTCCAGCGGCTTTTCCCGCCTCATCTCTGTCGTTCAGAGCAGCTGCTTCTCCTCGCTTCCCCGCTTCGCCGGTCCCTGTATTTAAGTTTTTGCATTTAAAGACAATTTCTGTGTTCCTTTATCCTTTTTCTTTGCTCTTTAAACCTAACCATTCACTGCTTCTCCCTCACATTGGGGTAAAGTTCCGTCTCCGTACAGTTCTTCCCCGAGTTCCACATTCCTGTAAATGTGTTAATTGTGCGTCTGGACTGGATGCTAAAGATTGCTTCCATTAAATGAATCATCTTTACGTGAGCGTTTCCACTTCAGTTGGTTTTCAGATTCCTCTGATCGTTTTCACTGAAAGCTGAGGCTCTCGGTTCTTCTCAAGCTTCGCAGTGTTGGAAGGTTTTAACCAGCAATTCAGGAGAAAGGTTATTTAGTAGAAACATCATTTAAAGTCTTTGTGTTTTAAACAAACAGCCCTGCAGTTTACACTAAACTTTTCAAAAGTAATATTTGTTACTTGATAAATAAACCTGCATTTGGACTGAAAAAGTATTAATAACTTTTGATAGCTCATAAGATCTGGACTATGGCAACTATGTAAAACTAAATTAAGAAATGAAAGTGAAGTAAAACATAACAGCTGTGTGATATGAATTTGCTTCACCTTCTTTTCAAGCAGCTAATTAACCTCTTTGATGACCATTATGTTTAATGGATGCATTGTGTTCTTTTTGCAAATATTTATCACTGATTAATGCAAAATAACAGTTGTTTTTCTGCAGACCACACACATTCATAATAACGGACTAATGTAGACAAAATCACAAAGAATGACTGAATGGTTTTTATTTTAACAAAAAGAAAATGCTCTCTGCTTCAATTGATGCCAGAATAAAAGAATAGTTTTCTTCAAAAGCAACCATTAACTAAGATTTTACTGGATTTTTATCCTCTCAAGATTGTTCTGAAGTAGTTCAGAACCGGCTCTAGAAGAACAGCAAATTTGTTTTGTGAGACATTTGTTAAAAGACAGAAATGTGGATAGACACCCTCCCATCCTCTAAAGTCTCTGTGGTTAGGAAACAGGCATTAAAATGATCAAATACAACATGCAAAGTGCTTCATCTACAGAAAAATGTTCAACAGC
>NW_023420235.1:0-2077 GCF_002922805.2 Oryzias melastigma
AGGACCTGTCTGCCATGGGAGACCCTACCAGGGGCAGAAGCCCCCGGGCAGAAGCCCCCGACAGCATAGCTCCTGAGATCACTCAAGCACTCAAACCCCTCCACCACGTTAAGCCGCTTCTCCTCCGCATCGAGAGAAGCCAGTTGAGGTGGTTCGGGCATCTGGTCCGGATGCCTCCTGGACGCCTCCCTGGTGAGGTGTTCCGGGCATGTCCCACTGGGCGGAGGCCCCGGGGAAGACCCAGGACACGCTGGAGAGACTATGTTTCTCGGCTGGCCTGGGAACGCCTCGGAGTCCCCCCAGAGGAGCTGGAGGAAGTGGCCGGGGAGAGGGAAGTCTGGGCATCTTTGCTTAGACTGCTGCCCCCGCGACCCGGTCCCGGATGAAGCGGAGGAAGATGGATGGATGGATGGATGGTGTTAACTTCACAAATGAGAAACTAAACCAACAAACTTGAAACTCCAGTGAACAAAGTTCTGCTGGTACTGAAGCTTCTAAATGAGCAGAAACCGGAGCTGCAATGACCAAACTAAACAGCAGAGGGCAGCAAAAGCCAGAGTCAGAACAAACCAGGAAAGATCCTCCATCAGGGGTTTGATCAACCAGAATCTGGAATGTCTGCTCCCTGTCCTCGACTCACACACGTCTCCTGTTTCTGGAACAAAAAAAAAAGAAAACAGAAAAGTTTTGATGAGCAGGTGGATGCTGAAGCTCCAGTCCAACAAATGTGTTTCTAAATTCATATTTTTTGGATGAATTTTCCTCTCGGCCTTAGTGGAGCTGCAGGTGTTCGGTTTCAGTTAAACCCGGTTGGTTCAGGTGAGCGTTCACACTCGGGTCATCAGCAGAGATGCTGCAAAATATGGCTGTGACCTTTGACCTTCACAGAGAGCTTTGACCCTTAAGATCCTTTTTTTTCCTGACTTTGATTTTTTGTCCAAACTCATCAGAGAGATTACACCCTCAGTTATTAAGTCTATGGTTATTCCTAATCGGACTTTTATGTAGAAACCTTTCCAGCATCGCCCCCTTCAGGCTGGAGGTTTGCTGCGTTTCTCTGGATGAGAACAGATTTAAGGTCCATCCTGGACTCAATGCATCTATAGATGCTTTACAGTCGTCATGGTAACAGTTTGGCTTTGATGTCAAGGCAGGAAAATGTTTCAAACATTAACTTTAAAAGACAAAATGTGTGAGATCATTTCCTGCTTTTACTGTAATAGAAATAGAAGAAATAGAAATAAGACGTTAGAAAGACAAACAGAACAAAAAAGCAGCTAAAAAAGGAGAATCAGGTGGATCTTAGTGTAAAACTGAGTGAGGATGTGTCTGGATGGAGGTGTAGAAGGAGACTACTGTCAGCAGAGGGAACCAATGATGTTTTTTGTCTGGCGTTGGTCACCTTCTGCCGTCTCTTCCCATCAGCGTCTGTGCGGCTGGAGCGCCAAACGGATGCGGCAGCAAAAGCCTCAGATCCCAGTTTTCTGCAGGTCACCTCCAGGATCCGGGAAAGATCCGAGCGTCTGCTGTCAGGAATGTCTTTGAAGCCGCTCGCTCCGAACGCCAAAGCAAACAGCAGCAGGAAAGCTCAGTCTGGAGACTTTGATCTGAACCTGGAGGTAGCCCCGCCCATCTCTGACACCTGGTGCAGGTCTGCAGAGACCAGATGAGGTGGAGCTTTGCTTTGACTAAATAAATAAATACATAAAATCTGCTAAGAACATCTTTCCTGTTTGAAGCCAAGGTTCAGATGAGGCCACTGAAGGACAAATGCGTGTTTTCAGTTCACTGAGGTGCAGATAGTTGAAGGTCTTTGACCTCGTCCTCAAGACGTGGTCATGAACTCAGTCTGTAGAGCGATCCTCTGTAAAGACGAAGTTTCTGGGGTCACATCAGGACACAGGTTCACACAAAGTTTGTCACGTTTTGATACAACAAATTTGTGTTGAAATTTTAGATGAAACTTTCCAGCTCGTTTGACAGAATCTCAAAGTTTCTTTAAAATGATGAGAAAGATGTTTTGGAGAAAAGGTTGTGATGCTGCGCTCACAACTTCGTGTGCCCCCCCCCCCCCCCC
>NW_023420236.1:0-2077 GCF_002922805.2 Oryzias melastigma
TTTCTATTTACAGCTGTCATTTGTAAAATATATTATTAATTTTGCTTATTGTAATTCAAATAGGATCCTTGTTCTTCAAGGACTGTTTTTGTCTCTAAGTTGGAACAACTCCTTAAGTTTTATTGATTTCACCTTTTTTCTGTTTTTAACATGTTATTAGCAAGTTTAGAAGTTAGTGTAACCACTGTAACATTTGTTCTAGCGGTATGAGTTTGATTTTTACATGGTGCAATCAAGATAGGGCGGGTGAATATGCTAACATGGCTAGCATGTAGCAGTGTTGTAACTGTTTTTTTAACCTGTTACTACCAAATTAGTAAAGTTTGTTTTAGCTGTGTTTTTTTTATGTTTGCAAATAATGTTGGGTGTTATTATGCATAATTACGGTAACTTTTCTTTTAGCGGTATCTGTTTTTTTACATGTTGCAAACAAGATTTGGATTTACGGGTTTTGTGAAAACGCTAACGCAGCTAACATGTCACATGTAACAAAATCGTTCCAGAACTAATGTGAATGCAGCTAATAAAGCTTGACTTATGTCTGACTCTTTCCCTGCTTAATACATCTCATAGTTTCCCTTATGTATGACGTACGTAAAAAAAATTGACCATTTATTTGTGATGTGCGTTATAATCTGGAGCAACCTATCGAGCCAAATATACGATAAATCTTTTGTTTTGAAAAAAATCTGTTTTCATACTTGCAAACAATCACACTAAAAGCATTTCAATCTTTATATTTATTATTGGTTTAAAGGAAAAATAATCTTAAAAAAATAACCTGCTTGTTCTTTGACAAATTCAAAGTAATGCATCTGAGATTTGTTGCCTTTTTCTCGCCATTGATTTGTCCTTACATACTTGCCGTTGTTTGACAATCAACAAGGCTTTGGTCAAATGAGCACAAGTGTAAAAAGCCTGATGTTAATGCTGCACAATCGCTTAAGCCCTCTTCTTGCTCTCTCTTTGTCTTTGGTCAAATCTGATCTTCTTCCCATGCTGCCTCTGCTCTTCCTTTGCTGCCTCTCTCCCCCCCTCTAATCCTCTTTCACCCACTATTCTCCCCCATACTCCTCTTCTTTCATCGCGCTCTCAGGGGGGTCGTTTAGAGCGATAAAGCTCGTGTGTGTGTAGATCCGCAGACAGTCTAACACTCAGACATGTAACGATCCAGACGATAACCTAGCACACTCATGCACACACACACATATAAACACATCATCTGAAAGTTTTGACGTCCTATTTGCACATCTTCATCTCTGGGAATTTTTTTTTTTTTCCGACCAGGCACCTGACTCATATTAAAGAGCGCGGTAAACGCATGTTCTTAAACATGCATAGTGTTCACACTGGACTGTCGCTACCAGGATACTGGACTGGAAATAGTTGATTTCAAGCAATCAAACAGACAAACCCAACAAAGAGCTTCTTTCTCCGTGGAGCTAGTGGTGAACGGCAAAACGCTTTAATTTTAGCATCGACTCTGGGAAGAAGTGCTTCCTCTTGCACCTCATCTGCAGAGACAGGAACAAGGCCAGCCTTAGGTTGACGTGATGAAATGGGCAGCATCTACAATGAGCGAAAGGCGGAGCCTCAGAGATCGAGTTGTCTTACTTCTGGATAGGAAAAGTATCTTGCGAAAATAACTTACATTTAATTGAGAAAATGTCTTCAGTGTGCCAAAGGTAAAATATTATGTGGGTACTTGGAAATGCTTAAGAACAGTATGATAGGAGCCCTTTAAATTTCTCCTTTACGATCAACTTTTAAACAGAAGACTTCTGTGAATGAAAAAGGGCGCTAGCCATACCTCACTACTAAATCTGAGTCCCTGATTGGTTGTTTGTAGACGGCTAAAACTGAACAAATATCAGCGTAGCTATATGTGAACAAAACCTGAAATGTGCTTACGTGCATTTACACAGACTTTTCATTGAACAGCTTAATGGCATAGAGAATGGAGTGGAGAGTACAGCATTGGTCAGAAGGGAGAAGCTGTACAAGGACTGAAAGGTTGCATGGGATCACACACACACAAAAAAAGGTCTATTCCTCACCATGTTTACTGACCTTCAGC
>NW_023420237.1:0-1128 GCF_002922805.2 Oryzias melastigma
GGTGAGTGGAGATCCAGAGGATGGAACGTATGGGAACGTCATTCGATTCAGTTGCAAGTCCCGCAATCAAATTTTAAAAGGACCAACTGAGATTTATTGCGATGAATCGGGTGAATGGAGTGGAAATGTCCCAGAATGCAAAGGTAAAGTAGCGCTGTATATTGCAAAGAATCAAATTATCTTTTGCTAATAATTTTAACACATTTAAAAGTGATAAAAAAAATGTTATATTTTTTATGTGATCGGTACATTTAAAAATATCTGTAAATCCTAACTCTATATTTTTTTTATGCAAGTAAAACTTCCCATTTTTTCCAGCATCAGATGCAGAATAGTGTAAAACAGAGGGGTTCCCATGCCACAAATCTCCTAGGTGGTGAATACAGCACCACAAAATCTAAATAGATGTTGACTGAGTTTCCCTTAAATAATTCCCAATTTGTTTTTTATGATTATAAAGGGCCTGCTGAATTGATTCAAAACCATAGAAATTAGTGTTTTAGAGAAACTAAAGTCTTAAATATTGTAAGAATGTCCATAAGTGGCTTATAAAAAAGGAATTTCATTTTCTGGCGGTGTTTCATTTCCACAGAGGTGTCATGTGACACCCCCCAGATTCNCCAACTTTCAATGCAATATCTGTTAATATCTGTTAATGCTTAAATGTAAATATTCTTACAGCAGCAGCTCTTCTGCTTTCAAAAAAGGAAATTCAATTTCTGCTGGTGTTTCATTTCTACAGAGGTGTCATGTGACACCCCCCAGATTCCTCACGGCCATGTTACTGATCCTCCTAAAGTGTACAGAGAAAACGAACATCTGAATTTTGTTTGTGATAACAAATACAAACCTGCTGATGACAGACGTTCAAGGTGCCTAAAAGTTGGATCTGAAGCAGTGTGGAGCCCCACACCTCAATGTACGGGTAAGTATCAACTAATACACATTTTTCTGTTTTAACATGTGCGTTTGGTTTAGTTCCAATGAACTAACAAATAATCTGCTCTACTTTTCTTTTTTTTCTTTTTTACCAAATCCAGTAAAACAATGTAAAGTGAATTTGCCGCCAATCCCGGGAACAAGATATAACCGTTATGACAAAAGCATGTTCTCACCTGGTGACACATT
>NW_023420237.1:1264-2075 GCF_002922805.2 Oryzias melastigma
AAGTTTTCCTGATAACTGCATCCTTTTGTTTTAGATGTTTCATGTCATGACCGACGAGACCAATATCTGCTTTACTTTAATGATTATTGGGGACGAAGAAAAATGAATGACCGTGTACCTTATTCTTGCAAAAGAGGCTATGAAAAACCAAGTGGTGTTACACATGCCACATGTACCAGAGATGGATGGATGCCTGAACGGCTTTGTGAAGGTATTGATTTATAGTCACCTTGTTACTTTTCAGTAGTCTTTTTAAAAAAATCGCTCATTAATGATGTAAAAAAAATAAATAAATAAAAAGACTTTAAAATTTAGGACTAATTAAACACTTTATTCGATGAGATAAAAAATGATATAGGTTATTAAATTAATAATTTTAAGTTTTACAATTTAAAATATCACAAAGTAAATGTGTTTGGTTTCAGAACATTTTATGAAAAACTGTATGTTTAACTTGTTATTTGGTAAAAACAATAAACACATTAGTGCAATATAGTGATGAATAATACCACTCTTTAAGGATTCTAAACAATGCTGATTATTTTTTGCATAACATTTTTGATACCAATTGCTGGTAATTTTTTATTGAAGAAGTGTTTTTTCTTAAGCATATTATTTGTTATCCTAAAAACAAATACCATCAAAAACTAGCCAGGTAACAACTTTATTGTGCAAGGGCAAAAATACAAAACTGTTGTTTCCAAAATTATCTTCTCATGCTGTGAATACTGTTGTTGCTAAGAGTAATACAAACAACTTGTGGATTCTCTGATCAGGTGACTGTTGGGGCAGTTCAATAGGCTGTGGGCTG
>NW_023420238.1:0-2075 GCF_002922805.2 Oryzias melastigma
AGAATTTATTTTATAGTCAGTTTATCTGTGACACTTTTTTAAAGGAAAGGCTCACCAGGTTCCCCTGTGATGACAGAGTAATAGAGTAACTTCTGTTGGTGGAGGCAGTGTAATGATCTGGGCCTTAATGGGGAGCAGATACTTTTTAATCCCTTGAGGATTCAATTGGTCACCATAGAAATAAATTCAGATTCTATAGCATCCTGGGAGTGAACTTTATCCTTCAAGATGATGCTCGCTTCTTCATACAGGGTTTTTAGAGACTACCCCCCGGACCAGATTCCATTCAACCCTCTGTTTACAGTTTTACTTTAAATGCTTTTGAGGGATGATATGTCATCTTACAGACGTGTGAGCAGCATGAGGAGGAGGTACGGGCTGGTGGAAATGCTGAGTTTACACCAAACTGTTCATTAATGCATTTTTAAATCAACTATCTTAAAACAATTCAACAAATGAGTTGACAGCAGAGAAAACTGCTGGTCAGACAAAATCATGACTCAGCCCTGACATGTTCCTCACACCAAAAAGGAAAAAAAAAACAATCAAAAATATACATTTTTCAGCTTTTTTGTAAAAACACCTGGTGGATCATGAATAATCTGATCAATTTCATTTGTAAGCCTTCACGTTTTTGCTTTCCTACCATTGTAAAATGCTAAGTTCTCCATGCAGGACAACATGGTGAAGGCCAACATCGACAAGAAGTTCTCCGCTCACTACGACGCCGTGGAGGCTGAGCTGAAGTCCAGCACAGTTGGTTTGTGTCTCTACGGTCTTTCTCTATATTTATAGAAGAAGCACAGCTATTATGAAGCCCCTCTGTTTGTTTATTTTTAAGGTTTGGTGACGCTCAATGACATGAAAGCCAAGCAGGAAGCGCTGGTGAAGGAGAGGGAGAAACAGCTGGCTAAGAAGGAGCAGTCCAAAGAGCTCCAGCTGTGAGTAAAGACACTCCAACTCTGTTTTTTTCCACAAATATTGTGATTAAAAAAAAAAAAAGAAATTCATATTTGTAATTCATACACCTGAAATGTTTCTCTTCTTACATCCACAAGATGGCACCAAATACTTGGAGCAAAACCAGCTTTTGAAACACAAACAAGATCAATACTTTCACAAAAAATGATAAAGTTGACCTTAAACTGACTGACAAACCTCTAAAATGACAAATCTAATCTTTTTGAATAATTAAACAGTTTATAGTTGCCTAATTAAATCCCACTATTTAATTTTAGAGAAAAAAAATCAGATAAAAACAGAAGATTCCCTTAAGTTTAGATTGTAATTGATTATAAGTCATAATCATCAACATATAAAAAAGGGAAAACTTTTTAGCTTAATTATAAAAACCCTTGTGCAATGAATATTTTTTGTTTAATTATTTAATCATGACCTGCAATTAATTAATCTATTTTTAATCTAACCAAATAATTGCTGTGAAAAGCCTAATTTTGAGGTATTTTCATTTAATTTTATGACATTGTGGCACAGTAAAAGATCAAAATACAACTAAAAATTGGCTTTATGAAGTTTATGGAACTTTAGGAACAATTTTCTGAGCAATCCAAAAATACTGAGCACAAACTACTTGTTAATACCATGAGATATACGTTGACATACTTTATTCCACAGCTCTGATACAATCATCCCTCCACGTACCCCATTTATTTATGATAAAAAAAACACCTTGTTGAGCTTTATCCTACATAATAGAGAATTACAAAGTCACGCATTGATAAAACAAAATGTAGTTTATGATAACAGTTTTTTGCATCTTTCAGAACATTTTTGCAGAATTTTTTGATTTCAGGCATGGTGGAGGTTTTCTAAAGCTTTTAAAAAGAAAGAAAAATTTAAGGGCAATCTGTTACCAGACCTCTAAAAACGTACATTTCTAATTTTCTTTACACCCATTGATGATCCAGTTTCTGCAAAACCAGAGATTTCTTGAGCTTAGGGCTGGGCGATATGGCAAAAAAATAAAATCACGATTTTTTTAATTTTATTTCACGATTTCGATTTTATCAAGATATTTTTAAAATAAATTCAAATTTAATTATATTGATTTTAGT
>NW_023420239.1:0-2075 GCF_002922805.2 Oryzias melastigma
CTGTCTTTAGCCGCCTGCAGTGACAGAGTCTAACCACAGACACTTAAGCTTCTTCTCACCATCTGAGTCCCGGCCCTCAACAGCCGAACTGATGTGAACCTCCTCTTCATCCTCACCATCATCTCTAAGAGAACCTCCAGCAGGAGGGAGGGGGTTACCATAGCTATTTTTCTGATTCTATTCAGTTTTATTTCTTGTTTCTTGTAATCTCTTTCTTTATTTCTTATATTGCCCTTTACCAGGCCACAGTTGAAAATAAGAATGTTGTTCTTAATCTGTCCTGCCTGGACAAATAAATGTAAAAAAACCCTAAATTCATAAGTGCTGCTTGCGTTCGTCGTTCGTCAATGTGCACTGAGGTCGTCGTTGGCCGACGGGTCTTTAGGTGAATTCGGTTTTGAGGTGTTCAAAATTTTTGTTCGGTTGAGAATTACGCAGTTTATGCATATTTTACGCAGTTTACACAGAATTATTACGTAAATCTTATGCAATTGTACTTGATTTTTGAGAGACAGATGCTCAAATTTGTGGCTTTCCTCGACCGCATGTTTATCCACGTACGTCTAACAGACTTTTCAGCCGTGTACTACCAGTGTCCATCTTTTATAGGCCAAATACGGTGCACATATCACAATAAATTACATAATTGACTCATGAATTGTATATAAACAGCACACGTATGACCGTGTATGGTTCATGTACGACTGGCGTGTTGTGTAGCGGGTACACAAATCAAGTGATCTTTCACCTCTCTAGCAATCTATGCCGAGTGGGGGTCGCTTGTGGGGCTGTGGGTCACGGGAGGGGACGGCCACAACTTCTCTGACTTACATATGGCCAAGATGACCTTTAAGCATGGGGGTGTCAGTGAAATGCATTAAAAGTAAATTGGAGCTTTTCTGAAGCGGCTTGGCTGGAAAAATTAAATCATCACCCTCAAAAACAAGACATTTTTAGGTGGTTTAAACTCAGACAAGTTTGCACAGAAAAACCTCAAAACTACATGGAGATTAAGATGAGCTGAGTAACTTTAATTACGTCTGAGTCGTACAAAGAGTGACAGCATGTCAGCTTTGTAAACATTCACTTTGACCTTACTTTACACAAGATGGAGACGATAATGTACAGAAGCAGAAAAGAGACACCATGACTCCAACATGTTTAGCTTATAACACTGTGGAATGTTTAAACGCTTATGTGGTCAAACATGATGCAGGAAAACATTTAGGAAAAAAGAGAGTAAATCAAAAATATGTTTAAAAAAAAAACAGTAAGGAGGAGAAAAGCTTCAGAACTCTAACTAAAGAACTGCTTTAGCCTGCTGTTGTCCTCTAACATGAAAATCAAACCCTGAAAGACCTAATCAACCTCAATGTTACACTTCTTTTTGTGATATTGTGTTATACTAGCAGGAAAGATTGTGTTACAGACACACTGACAGACATGAAGGTCAGCAGTTTGAACTCAGCATGAACCGTTGAAGCACAGCAGGACATCCGTCCACACGCCTTTAATGCAAAAGCTGTTTTTTAGGATGTGACTGAGAGAAAATCTAGAAACGGAGAAGTTCCAGACATGACTGAAAGTGACTTTCTATGAGAGTCTGCAGAACCACAGAGAGAAAACAAGATCCAACTCATCCAGGAGGTCATCAAAGAGGCAGAGGAATCTGGAGAGAGCTGCAGGCCTCAGCTGAGTCAGTCCAGGTCAAAGTTCAACAGCCAGAGACAGACTTATGGACAAAATATGGATCGATGGGAGAGCTCAAGGTGAAACGCGTTACTGAGCAAGAAGAACACAGAGAAACATCTGGACGATCCACGTAACAAAAAAGAAACTGCTTTCAAATGTGGAGTCCAACTGGAGGAGCGGAGCAACAGTCTGACATGGTGGTGGTAGTGTCATGATGTAGGCCTGAACACCCTCTAGCAAGAGAACAAGCATGGATACAAGGCAGCAGATCTACTTCTGAACCATTCTGGACGGTTCTGGTCTGTTCTTTAACGGGTCCAGTTTCTGTTTTAGCACGACCAGTAGGGTGGGTGGGGGGTGGGGGTGGGGCCACACCGGACATT
>NW_023420240.1:0-1516 GCF_002922805.2 Oryzias melastigma
TGGATGACCTCCAATGTTGTTGCTTTTCTAGTCGTCGCACTACAGTGACACGCTAGCGGTCTGCACCACACAAACAAACCGCTCAGTGAAAGCGAGGCTGAACTGAGTGGAAGCGCTCGCCAGAATTAACTGGACCGTACAGTACCACTTCTTACTGTACCAGACCGCTCAGTAGAAACTAGGCTAAAGTAGCTTAAATTTTTTCACGAATGAAACAAGTTTATTTTAAAAATCGTGGCAATAACCAACAAACAGCTGTTTTAAAGGCCCATTTATGAGGTCAACAGACAATAAAAGTCGATTTAGGGTTTGGTTACCCTTTAAGAAGACTGTTCCAGGGCTCATGCATTAAAAATGTAATGTATTATTTCTGCATTAACAAAGGCTCAAGTGACTGTACAACTTGAACATTGTTCTTGTAACTTTTCAAGTTTTGTCTGGCAAACTATATAAATTTGACATATCCAGGACACAATCTACAAAAAGTCAATTAAAAACCAAAGCATCAAAAAATCAATAAGAATATTTGAACATCTTAGAAACAAATAGAAAGTTAAGCAGGAATAGTGGTTAAAGACCCATTATGATGATTTTTTGTTCAATTAACATGTTCTTGTAGCATTTTTCTGATGATGGGTGATGCATATATTAAGGAAAATAGTTCTAATACTGCATTTCTGGGAATTTCTTAATGCAGATCGTTGAGAATCAGGAGCCAACGAAAAAATGCCGTCTGTAAAAGAGGGCATTAGTGACGTAAACATTTGCCGCACCTTGCGAGTCGGCCGCAGAGGACCGCGTAGCTTCGCGTCTGGTGTGAACTACACTATAGGTTGACAAGGGCGGCAAATGGAAGCGGCCCCCATTCCGTGCCACCCCGCGTGTGGTGTAAACCAGGCGTAAGTTGTGTTTTTTTTTCCTAGTTTGGCCAGGGTTGCGACTTTTACTCATGTGCGACTTATTTGTGATCTTTTTAGATAAATTGCAACAACCACTAGAGGGGACTGTAGGTTCATGTAACAGTATTTGCTACTGACAGCACTGCAGAAGAAGAAATGCCGTTCAGTCCTACGAGGTTTGGTGGAGTTGTTCAGATTCAAAGGATGAAGAATTCAACGGATAATGATTTAAAGTGATTTCACAAGTTCAGTTAACTTGTTTACATTTAAGCTGTGGTTATCTGAATAATTGTTCATATGTTGCTAATATGCTAGATTTCTCCTGTTTTTCATGAAACTAAATCAATGTCTTTCGGTAGTGCGAATATATTCAGTCTGTTATTAATAATTTTTTTGCTATTATAATTTTTCTTTTTAAGATGAAATATTCATTCTTGTTTTTGCATTTTGTTAGACACATTTCTCCCAAAGTGCAACTTTTTAATTTTTTTGGTTCTTTTTTATACATTGTTTTTCCAGCTGTGACATATGTACTCCGGAGCGGAAAATTATATTTATAAAGTCAATAAAGGACAAAAACACAATAAATGAATTTAAATATATATATTTAAATTCAT
>NW_023420240.1:1619-2074 GCF_002922805.2 Oryzias melastigma
ATATGGCACTCTTTCCATGTGTGACCTTCACCCACCTTTCTGGATCTGCTGGGCTTTACTGGGTTTAAGTCCATAGTCGGGTCATACCAAACACCAAAAATTGGGCCTAATACCTTTCAGCTTGACTGTCAGCATAAAGACTTGGATTGGGGGGTGGAACCACAGGTTTTCTCGCTGTGACAGCAGCTTCCTGAGGAGCTGGGTCAAAAAATGGAGAATTTTTACACTTAGCTGATGGAACCGATGGAGTTTCACTATGAATTTGTCAGGTGGGGCAAAGGTCACCGTCTAAGAGCTGTAGAAGAACTGAACAGACAGAAAGAAGACATACAGGGTTACCCTCCCCGACCAGCACTCATACTAAAGCAGCCCTTTAGCCTCTTTGAACGTGTCAAGCCTGGCCTTTCCAGCAACCACAGGCGTGCAGAGCCCTGGGGGGTCTGGCAGCCAGCACA
>NW_023420241.1:0-2074 GCF_002922805.2 Oryzias melastigma
CTGTGGCGACCCCTGAAGGGAAAAGCCAAAAGGAGAAGAAGAAGATAATTGTTTATTTGTATTGAATCCTTTATGTTGGTAGGAAAACAGACAGTTTTAAGTAAGGAGCAAAAAGAAAACATATTAGGCCTTAAAACACCTTTAATTCATTGTTCTGAGAAGAAGAAATCTGAAAAAAATCTAAATTGTGACTTTAGAACTGTGAATAGAATCGCAGCTTGACTGAATCGTTACACCCCTAATAAAAATATAAAAGAAGTTCTAATAATTAATTTAATATCTATATTTCTCTTAAATGACCATGGTATGAGCAGAATAATTTCCTCAGGTGTGCACTAACTAACTATCTGATGCAAAAATGAGATAAAAAAAGAATCATGTAATTAATTAATGCCCTAAAATTAACTCCCTCTCTAACTTTTGGTGTGTTTGTGAGAGTAATAACACCTCTGCTGTGCCTGAGTTCTCTTCTTTTTACTGCTTTCGCTGCTTCTCTTCCTCTCATTTCCTGTTTCTTCTTCCTGTTTTCCTGCCGTTTGCTGCAGGAGGTGGGTCTTCCTGCAGTCCACTCCTTCTCAGGAAGCAGAGAGGTGACTCTTCGATTTGTCTCTTTGCTCAACTGCTGAAACAACGTGATTTGCTGAAAATTCCTCCAGTAGATGTTTGCACTTGTAGGAACTAAATCCTATCTGGGATTTTCAGGGAAAGTGCTGTCTGGGGAGGAGGATGGATTAGAGGATGATACCGAGAAGAGTGAGGTGACTGCTGCCGCCTTCACAGGTGAGATCTGTCCTCCAGAAAAAACAAAATGTTACCTGAAGGATGCAAATAAAGTCCAACATCCTCTGCTCCTGTGCAGACGGCTCCTCTGTCTCCCAAGTGGATATCATCACAGAGCAGCCCCGCTCCTCCCAGCATGCCCTGCAGCCCGCCGACTCCGTGGACCTCAGCACCTCGTCAGAGCAGGGTGGCGGAGGCGGGACGTCTGCGTCTGGCACGCCTGAGTCACCCAACGAAAACGAGGAGGAAATGCTGAGTCGGAGCTCCAGCGGTGGAGCCAATGCCACCCCAGAGACGGCAGAGTACACCTCCTCGGAAATTGCAGTGCCAGAAGGAGCGCCGGTGGAAGAAGGCGGAGCCCCGCTTGGCACCAACGATCGCTCACTTCCACCCAGCGACTCCTCGCAGACGACCACGGAGGGGCCAGACTCGGCCGTGACGCCTTCAGAGGTGGCTGAGCTGGTGAGTGTCCATGTTGGTGTTTTTGTGAAATAGAGATCACTTCACAATATGAGGACAAGGTTCGGATCACTCCTCACTGCAGGGACCCTAAAAACACTTGAAGCTGAGGTACAGCTGAGGGCAAAACTTGCATATTAAGGTTCTGGATGACTGGATGGTTCTGGTGACTGAAAGCACTCAGATGACAGCCCCTTCATACCCACAAAAATGAGCAGGTCCTCACAATCTGATGTCACAGAGTAAGACAGCCCCTTTAAGGAAGAGTCTGCTCTACCTGCTCCGCCCCCCGTCAAACACCAACACACAATTTCTCCACGGAGCTAATGGTGATCAGCAAAAAAATGTCATTTTAGATGAACAATACTGGATATCCTCCAACTATGTCCTGTTTTCAATTAATTCCAGTTCAAACAGGTGTTTGTTACTTTAGACGCGGGGCTCCTTTAAGACACCCCCCTCCTGATCAGGTACAGTCGTGCAGAAGTTGAGCGTATTTGTGTTGTGAAGCAGTGTAAGCCAGGCCTACTAAAGGCAGATATGTGGTATGTGCATCTATCTTTGAAAACAATTGGATACTGTTTATTTTTGTGGGAGAAACAAAGAAAGAAAAACTCTAGGATGACATCATGATGTGTACTGCAGCCACACACAGAGGAAGGCGGAGCTTCAGGAATTGAGTCGTTTTACTTCCGGGTATGAAAAAACTCACAAAAATAACAAAAAATTCATATATCATTTGTTTTTTAGTGTTCCAAAGGTAATATATGATCATATATGCATATACTTCTTTTCTTCTTTTCCTTTGGGCTTTTCCCTTCAGGGGTCGCCACAG
>NW_023420242.1:0-2074 GCF_002922805.2 Oryzias melastigma
GGCAAGAACTCGTAAAAAATAAGCTAATCTGGAGAAGTACCCATGAGCTCTGCTAGCCCCGCTAACACAACGCTGCCACCATCATGCTAGTCAAGCCATGCGGTGCCAGAGAGTCACGCAACATAATAAAAGAACCCGCGTTTATGCTAACTCTAACTCATGATGGGTATAATTGTGTTGGTATCTTGTAGTGCGCCACTATCTCCACGTGCAAAGACTTAGCACGAGCTTACTTTCAATTCCCGCCTTTTAAGAAGAAAAAAAAAGCATGTTGTTAAACGGATAACGGTAGTCAGCTAGGCGCGCGGCACTGTGGTACTTTTTATTCGTAACGCATTAGTTACTTACATTTTGTGATGGGAGCCTTTGGATCACGCAGTAAAAAAGTGTGGAGTAAAAAAAGATAGCAGTGCTGAAAAGCAGGGAGCGCTTGGACCCACACAACCAAGGCAAACGCCTCAACGACGTTGTAGTGCACTCTGAAACTCCGGAAGTTTTTACGTACCCGGGAACGAGAATAGCAACACTGACGCACTCGGACTGCACTAGATGCTTCTAGAGCTTTCACTGAGCTTCCAGGGACCTGCAAGAGAGCAGCCGGTTTGAATAGGTTGTGTCTTCACATTTTCTTTAGTATAATATTTTATTAATTTAACTTATAACACAAAGTAGCACAGATGGTTCCTAATATTTACATTCCAAACAAATCTAAACAGCGGTGCTTCTTTGTTTTTCCGCTGCTTCCTTTAGGGGGCGCCAAAGCTAATGCTATCAGGGGCAGTAATGTAATATGAACCTGCAGGCCCGGAGACCCAACAACGCTCTCAGGATCCTGGCTTTTTTGAGACAGCGTCTCCTACCGACTGGAGGACTAACTGCACCCTCAGGACGATTTCAGCACTTGGTACTTGAGACAGCGCCTCCTTGCTGCTTGGTGCCATTTTTATTGATTTTTTTTCTACAATAAATGTTACTAAAGGTGAAAATGTTACATAATTACCCAATTTACTTTTATCTTTGATTTTTGAGTTTCACTAATGTCCATGGCAGACATAAAATATTGTCCACCTTTGGTTGGAGTCATCTAGACCCCAAAGAGAGCGGAAGGGTTAAAAAGATGAGAGAGGCTTGTAAATGTCATCATAGGTTTATCTCAACTATGAGAAAAGAAAATCAACAATCCAGAAAAATCAGTCTGATTTTTTAAGAATTAATTTGTAAATTACAGTAGAAGTTAAGTATTTGGTCAATCACAGAAGTTCATCTCAATAACGTCTTATATACCCTTTACATCAGTCAGACGTTTTCTGCAAGTTTTCACAGGGTTTTCACAAACTGTTGCTGGTATTTTGGCCCATTCCTCCATGCAGATCTCCTCTAGAGCAGTGATGTTTTGGGGCTGTTGCTGAGCAACACAGACTTTCAACTCCTCCAAAGATTTTCTATGAGGTTGAGATCTGGAGGATCTGGATCTAGGCCACTCCAGAACCTTGAAATGCTTCTTATGAAGCCACTCCTTCATTACCCGGGTGTGTTTGGGATCGTTGTTATGCTGAAAGACCCAGCCACATTTAATCTTCAGTGCTAATGGAAGGAGGTTTTCACTCAAAATCTGACTATGCACGACTCCATTCATTCTTTCTTTTACACAGATCAGACGTCCTGGTCCCTTTGCTGAAAAACAGCCCCAAAGCATGATGTTTACACCCCAATGCTTTATAGTAGGTATGCCATTCTTTCTCCTCCAAACAGTGGAGTTCTTACCCAAAAGTTCTATTTTAGTTTCATCTGACCATAGGACATTCTCCCAATCCTTTTCTGGATCATCCAGATGCTCTCTAGCAAACTTTAGACGGGCCTGTTCATGAACTGGCTTTAGCAAGAGGACACGTCTGGAACTGCAGGATTTGAGTCTCTGGCGGTGTAGTGCGTTACTGATGGTAGCCTTTGTTACTTTGGTCCCAGCTCTCTGCAGGTCATTCACTAGATCCCTCCGTATGGTTCTGGGATATTTGCTCACCGTTTTTAAGATCATTTTGACCCAATTTGGTGAGATCTTGCAGGAAGCCCCAGA
>NW_023420243.1:0-2074 GCF_002922805.2 Oryzias melastigma
ATGTGGAAGGGAACCTGCCATGGAGAGCAAAGTCTGACGTTTTAGCGAAGAATTCAGCCAGAATCTATTAATTCATTTGTAAAAACATTTAATTGTTTGATTTTAACATTTTAAGATGAAATAATCAAAAACATTTATCGCTGGGTTACATTCTAAAACCCCCTCACTATACACTTTTCTTATTCATTAACATTTTCACACTTATCTCTTGAAAAAAAGAAAACCTTCATAAAAAAGTCCAGTTTTATAGAATGAAAACAAAGATCTGATCCCAATGAAAGATTTGTGTAGATTTGGAGAAGCAACATGGAAGAGATTGATTGACAAGCAGATAATCAAAAAAAATAATCATGCAAATCTTTGTTTTTATTTTTAAAAATAATAATTAAAAAAAATTATATATATATATATATATATATATATATATATATATATATATATATATATATATATATATATATATATATATATAAATAGATTAAAAGAATCATGCAAATATGAACAGAAAAAAAATCTGGCGAACCGTGCTATAGCTAGGGAACACTATAGGTCCAACTGAGAGGTTGCATTAGCTTCAGTTGGCCACTAGGTGTCCCCAGTTTGTGTGCTCAACTAGTCTCAAAGATTTGAAACTATTTTGGCAAAATGAGAAAGGGGTGCAACAATTATTCGATGAATCTATTTCTACGATCCAACCAGATCAATCAGTCTAAGGCATTTTTTTAATCAAATCCACTGACATCATTAGAAAAAATGTTTTAAATGAAGATTAACTGATAGCCGATTTAGGAAAAAAAAAAACATTTTTTGTGGAAAAACAACAGTGGACTGAACTTTACAAAACTAAAATGTGAATGGATTTACCATGAACTTTTGTTTACTTGTTTGTTTGTTCACATATTTAATTTATTTTCTTGTAAGAAACACAAGTAATCTGGAAAACTTCACCTGCACTGATCAGTATTTATCTCTGAGTCACACCGGTAGACTGTTTGGATAAAGATCACCTGGATCAAGTGAATTGGGTTGTTCGAAATGAACCAATATAGACTATAAATCATATTGGCAACCACAAATGTCATGAATCAAATCCTTGTTAAAATTAACTCAACTAATGAGTCAACCTTTATAAATCCTTATTTGCTGACCTTCACTGTTTCCAAGAAATGTTTGTTACCGTTTCTACTGTGCAGTGGTCCCTCATTCAACTTCTTTAGATTTTCTTGTACAATTGTACAAGAAGAAGTTAAAATGATTTTTAGGGTAGAAATAGTTTTAAGTAGTTTAAGATGACAGAGGACTGTTGCTGCTTCCAGACTCACTTGTCTCCTCTTTTCGATCTTCTCCTGCTCCGCGTTCCTCTCCTGCATGTTCCTCATGAGCAGACCCTGACCCAGGAGCTCCTTGGCACGCCCAGAAGACTGAATGTCCAACAGAGCGTTGTGCGCGTCTTTAATCATGCCTTGCCTGAAGGCACAAATCCCAAGCTGGACCATGGTTCTGTTATACAGGATCTGGTTAAAGAGAAACATTTGTGTTAATTTTATGACTGTTGCTGTGAGTAACGAGGTTGTGTTTTTATTTTAGTGAGCGTTCCGACCTGCACAGGCGGGTCGGAATGGTGGATGTTGTCCTGCAGGTGGCTCATGAGCATCAGGTCGCGGGCCTGGTACCAGCGTGAATGGAGAGCGTGGTGGTAGATGTGGCAGAGAATAGCACAGGTGCGGATGCGGTCCGTGCGATCCTTGGCGTAGATGAACTTGCAGAGGCGGTCCATGATGAGGGCGCTGTCCTCGCCTTCGCTCTCCTCCTGGTCCTGCTCCGACTGAACAGAGACGCAGAATCTTAATGTAACTAGAAGCAGTTAAAATGATTTCACTTTATTGTTTTCTTGTTTTTCTAATACCTTGGTTTCTCCCTGCAGACCCAGGCTGCGCCGATGGGCTTTGTAGTCAAACTTATAGTAGGTGTGCATGATCCGGCGCAGGTAAACGCGGCAGATCTCTTCTGTTGAGCCTTTGTTTTCCAAGTATGTGAGCAGCCGGTCGACGATTCCACAGACTCGCCCCTCGTC
>NW_023420244.1:0-2074 GCF_002922805.2 Oryzias melastigma
TGATTGACAAGATCAAAAGTTAATCAGGATGCAAAGCACTTGCAAAGTTGCATTACATAAATGTGTAAAACAGCGAGATTACGAAAGGTAAACTGCAGTATAGAGAGGGAGAACTAGCTGCGTTTCTATTAACTATAAAATGGCACAAATTGGATTTGTGACAATACATTTGCCAAATGGAAACATCCATCCATCCATCTTCCTGACCGCTTTGTCCCTTTCGGGGTCGCGGGGTGCCGGAGCCTATCCCGGCTACTGAAGGGCGAAGGCGGGGTACACCCTGGACAGGTCTCCAGTCTGTCTCAGGGCCTCAATCACACACTCAGTCACTCACACAGACACACCTAGGGGCAATTTAGAGTCACCAATTAACCTATGAAGCATGTTTTTGGACGGTGGGAGGAAGCCGGAGTCCCCGGTGAAAACCCACGCATGCACGGGGAGAACATGCAAACTCCACACAGAAAGGTCCCAGCCGGGAGTCGAACCGGGGCCTTCTCGCTGTGAGGCGAGAGCGCTAACCACTGCGCCACCATGCAGCCCCAAATGGAAACAACACTTTTGAAAACCTCACATTTATCGAAAAAAAATCTTTTTGGCTTGGAGGAGGTAGTTTTTGAGGTGTATCGAAATTACAGATTTTGCAAAACTGCAATTTAAACTCTTTTTTTCAAATTAAATGAGTCACACAACCAACAGTGACCAGAACCACAAGAGGTCTCACAGCTCATTAAATGTTGAGCACGTCATGTGGAACTGTTGAATCCGCAGCTCCCCTGTAAAATCATCAACCATTATTTCCCAAAATCTCATCCATATTCTCTCCCACATAGCTTACTGAATAAGCCTGAATAAGATGCTGACGTCTCCTTTGATGGATGATGATGACGTCTCCTTTGATGGATGATGATGAGTGCTTGTACAGCAGCAGGGATTTGAATGTATCTGCTGTAACTCAAAGTATTGCTCTCATCCGTTTTTAGTGACTTATCGAGTGAGTTGGTTTGTGTTTATTTGCATAATTAGGATTTAATTATCAATTTATGATTTTGAAATTGTGTTTTATGTTCATTTCTAGAATTTCGATAAAGTTTTGCACATATGTGTGATAGAAACACAGCTACTGTAGTTTATGAATAAAGTTACTGTTTTTAAGATAACATGCACAATGTCAGGGTTGAACATTGTTGAGGACCCAAATACTTCAGTGAAAAAAACTAAAAAAATAAGAAGTGATCTTAAGAATGAAAAACTAACGTGTGTTAATTTGAAACAAGAGAAATGCTATCACAAGAGAGTGCAACCCAGTGCTTTCATGAGCCAGTCCCAAGTCCAGGGAAAAGCAGAAGGTTGTCTCATTTGAGGCATCTGGCTATAAACTAACTTAAAATCAATCTTGGTAATCACTAACTGACCTTTTATACAGGATTGGTTGAACCTCAAGTTAACAGCGACCATCATCAGGGAGGTTGACCTACAGGCTGATGGTGGCAGAAATAGAGGAGGAAACGAGAGAAAAAGACAGGAAGAACATTGAATGAAGGGGTTTTGACAGGGAAGTTGGTTGACATAAAGGAAAGAAGAAAAGTGGATTTTCTGCAGGTTCAAGCTGTTTTATCATGGAGTGGATGGAAAGAGGAGCAGAATAGAAGTGTTCCTGAAGGAGCAGTTTGTCAGGTTGAAAGTGAAGATAGTGTCAGATCCGGTGATGAGTCTCAAGCTGGAAGTGGAAGGTGAATATTGTCAGTCGTAACGCCTAAGCGTTGGATTGATATCAAGCAATGTGAGCCAGGTTAGTTTTACCCAACATGTGATGTGTTGTTGCTCTAATTATCCTGCTATACCCATTCAGTGATCTTGGAGACTAAGGTACTTCTTGATGTGCCGTCTGGAGTGAAAAAGCAGATAAGGAGACTTGGAATGAATATGTTCTGGAGTGTGATGAGAAAAAGTGGAAAACTGAAGAGATCCGACAGGAGTACAGGGAGTTGCTGCTCAAGATGAAGGTGGAAGTGGCAAAGACTAAACGAAGGGCGAATGAGGACTTGTATGACAGGTTAACATAAGGCTGCTG
>NW_023420245.1:0-2073 GCF_002922805.2 Oryzias melastigma
ACCACACATAATCACAGTCGGATTCATATCAGATGAGTCTAGATGATTCAGGGTGATGTTAGGCTTACAAGAAAGTGCAGTGGAGTCTTGAGCGAAAAATTTTTAAGAGAGTTGAGGAATACGTTGAGAAAAGATGTTAATGAATTTGACTAACAGGGCTCTAATGCATGGAATGCAACATCAACCACACAGGATGAGAATGGGCGAAAAGACAGCCAAACCCATAAAAAAAAATGATGTTACTAAAGCCTTGTATTTACCAAACATATTCATTCAAGAGTCTCACATAGACGTATCCGCACCAGAATGTTCCTTCATCTTGTCACTGACAGTTCTGAGGCCATCAACTGCCTGAGTGAGTTTTCTCATAGGAGCAAACATCGCCATGCTCAGCAAGGAGCATATGTGCTGCAGAGTGGACGGGGCAGGAGGCAAGGATACAGGAACTGATCTTAACATGTCGTTTTGAGCGGTGATGAGTCAGAGTGACGCCTGGGGTTGTGGGGGAAGGTCTCGTTGGCAGAGTCATTAGGGGAAGGGGAATAGAGCTCTCAGGGGTCATCCAAATTCTGTGAATGGATGCCAGGGGCGGAGATTCTCCATTGTAAGACTGAAGGGTGTTGGAACTTGGCTCGCTGCTGTTGCAGTAGGAGGCTTTTTCACTCTGCACTGCTTCTCTCCGGAGCGATGCAGCTGGACAAACCAGTCCGCTGTTCAGGAACTGCACTCCGAACTGGATGCTGGTCCGGTGGTGGAACTCTCCTGCAGTGCGATGAATGGATTCACGTAGCCCTCTCAGCGACCTTCACTGCCGTCTGTGTGGTCAGGAGGATCTGATAGGGTTCCACCCAGCGCTGATGGTTCCACCTGTGCCTTCTGGAGCTTTTCACCAGAACGAAGTCACCAGGGCTGGGGGAGTGAAGCCGACCATCGGCTAGATACGGGAGGGCAGCAGCCACCTGGCACCGGATGTCTGAAAGAATCTTAGTGAGATTTACACAAAAGTTTAGGACATCACCTGCCCACAGGGCCGTCTCCCGGAGGGGAGCTCTCGGGGTCCTGGTCCAGTGCCAGGAGGAGCCGCAAAACAAACTCCCAAATTGTCCCAACCCCACCCTGCCCTCTGCACGCATGCGCAAGTGCATCAACAAAGGAGGAAAAGCCTTAATAAAAGAGGAATAACTTTAGGCCAAGAGAGGCCAGTTCTANAGTCTTAATAAAAGAGGAATAACTTTAGGCCAAGAGAGGCCAGTTCTACTAATTCCACTGGCTAGCCAACTAAGTCTCTTCTTGTGTTTCCAACATCACATGAAGGCGTAGTCCTCCAATAACAACCAACATGGCTCTCTGTAAGGTCAGAACTTGGCTTTTGAGCTCATCGATTCTCCTGCTAATGAGTCAGCCGGATCCAAAAGTTGCTAAAACAGGTCTAGAGTCAGGAGGTTTGGTGGAAAACCAACTGGAATTGCTGATCAAAAATTGTCGCTGGCACACCCAAAAGACCTCTGCGAGATTCTGTTCTGATGCATTTTACAAAAAGAATACACAGACGACATCTCAACTTGCGTCTTGGGCTGCCATGGGTCGGACTTTGGAGGACGTCTCTCACCCAGAGACTGACATCCCTCACCTGTTGACTTAGCTGCAAAATCTCACCATAAATCAGTCAGAACAGAGTGGTACAGACCGCAGAAAGAAGCGTTTCATTAAGGACATTTTAAACAGTTCAAATACCATATATCATGTTAAACAGTTAAAATACCATATATCCTTCCCCCATTTGACGCATGGATCAGCCCATGCGTCATTTTAGAAAGACATGGTTAAACATCACAGCAAAACCAGCCAACAAGTGTGTGCAGTTTCATCCTGCAAACAGAGGTGCACGTCCAGAGAGGAAGTCAGCAGGAAACTGCTGAGGAACTGTGAAAAAGAGAACACGAACACCGGAGAATATGTATGCCATGAAGCTGCTGCTTCTGCTGCAGCGTCACCACGAGCGTTCCCTGTAGAGATGGGATCAGAAGCGTTAGGGTTATGTTGAGACAGGATTTTCATCCTAAAACATCTCCC
>NW_023420246.1:0-2073 GCF_002922805.2 Oryzias melastigma
TGGACCATCTGCAGCTCAAAGAGACTCAGGGTACTCTGCTGCCAACTAGTGGTCGGAGGTGAAAGTGGAAATCAAAAGCAAGACGGGGAAGGAAGCTCATGAATAATTTAATAAATATCGCCATGACAACATTTTAAATCAATGCTTGTATCACCAAATGAAATATCGGCAAATTGATTTTTTCCTACACCCTATTGTGTGGTTCCTTGGACACTGTGCCACAAGAACCACCAACCACCATTTCCCAAAATTGCTTCATCTGTTGCGTTCCAACGTCCAGTGCCTGTTATAAATGTCATCCAAAGGAAAAAAAAATGATCAGGATTTATAGTCTGGATTTGTTGTAGTATATAATCCTGTCACAGTAGTACAACCACCGTGTTTTACTTTCACCAACACAGCAGTCAGAGCTCCACTTTGGAACTGAAACCACTTGTGTACTCAAAAATTAAATGTTCACGTCCTTCACCCTGATCCTTTCGGAAAGATAAATTATTAACAATTACGCAACACCTTCTTGAATAATTCCTCTAAATGTTCAAATGTATTATTTAACAGTACAACTTATTTGAATATCCTTTTAGATGTTTGAATTTGTGGGAGAGCCCGACTCTTTGGAGGCTCACCCTATTCCCCCTTGTGTTTCACAGCAAAGAGCCCCATGAAAAGCTTTCATTCTGGGCAGAGATGAGGTTCTTTAACCCCCCTCACCTCACCTCAACCGTAGCCATCTTCTGATCCCTGTCATTACAGGCCCTCGGAAGGGCTAAATTACAGCTGAGTGACTTATTACCAGCCATATCCAAGGGCGAAGGAACTTGGAGAAGGCAGGGAGGAATAAAGTGGAGGAAGAGGGTAAAAACCTAAAAAACAGAAAAGGAAGATGGAGCTTTATTTATTTATTTTTTTTAAGAGTGGAAAAAAAAATCACATCAACAAGACACTTTGAAAGTGGCTTGTAGAGAAAGAGTGTGTTGTGTACAGGAGAGGCAGACACAGAAAAACACTGTCATTTAGATGCAGAGGCTGAGCTTTCTGCTAATGGAGCCATGATAGATGGTCCTGGAAAGTTTGCAGAGCCGCACAGCTTACAAAGTTCACGTGCGCCCTCCTACCATTTCATCACAACTGATACGGTTGCATACCAGCTGCGGAGGGTCAGTTTGGTGTCGGCGTTGGGATGTTGGAGAGACGGAGCATCAAGTTCATTGAGAGGAATCAGCCGGAAAGCAGTTGAACAGTTTCTGAGCAGCCGGCAAACCTCCAAGGAGTTTAGTAGTGTTGTACATGGAGCTGGGTTAGACAAGCTCTGGTAAACAGATGTAATCTGGGCAGAATGAGAGGAGATTGAGAGATGGAGGATGTACAATCAACAAACTGTATCAACAAATGCAGAAATAGAGGTGTAACAGTTCATTTTACGGCGGTGTGGTGCAGCAGTAGGGCTGATCGGAAGATTGCAGGTTCGATTCACGCCTTGCCCACCCTTGTGCCAATGAGTCCTTGGGCAAGACACTGACCCCCAGATTGTCTCTGGTAGAAGGTTGGCGCCAGTGTTTGGCAGTGAAGCCTCCATGTGTGTGAATTGGTAAATGAGACTGACTCTAAAGCGCTTTGGGCCTTCGAGGACGGTAAAAAAGTGCTGCACAAGTACACACTATTTGCCATTTTTGAATTGAAATGGTTTATTTCAAGCAATCAAACAAGAATGTCATGATGAGTTAGATGTAGCAGACCCAGAAGGATGATGGAAGTTTTTATTGTCCGGTGGTTTTCTGACTTGGAGTCGACAGGAGAGGAGCATCTCAGGAAGGTGAGTATGAGCGGTAGACCCCGTATGGAGTTAGGAAGTGTGAGTAGATCTGGGCAGAGCAGATAGCGAGACTGGAGGTGGAATCCCGGTGTGGTTCCGAGCAGCGGTTGTTTATGGTTGGACCCAGGAAGGTAGTATGACGGAGACGGTGGTGACAATCCTGGAATAGGAGCAGGCTGTGAGTGGCAGGGCAAAACAAGGCACAAATACTAGCGACTGCGTAGAGTACGAGACCAAAGTACTGCACCGGTGAAGGTAAC
>NW_023420247.1:0-2072 GCF_002922805.2 Oryzias melastigma
TGGTGTCTATGCAATAGTTGTGTGAATCTCTGATTCCGTGTTACATTCTAGGTCCTGTACCCTACGGCAGAATTTATGCTTCAAGCCTCAACAGTCTTGCTTGTCTTTCACTGGCAACCAGTGTTTATTTTATTTTTAAATAAAATTCAGGGTGTAAAGTTGGGTAAATTAAAAAAAAATAAGCACAAGTGCAAGCATTTGGCGGTAAAGTGCATAACTAATTGCTAAGGGTGTAAAGGTTGATTTTAACAATTCAATTCAATATTTGTGGCTGATGAGTCGATTCACTTTTGATTTTGGTTTATTTTGAAAAATCTGATTCACTCATAAAAAAAACTGATCCAAATCAATTCACATTTTAGCTTAAAAAGTTTATCTCACAGTTGTTTTATCACATAAAACAATACAGACCATTATTAGAACATTATTCCTCACTGTATGGTCAGACCTTTACAAGAGTGCTTCCCCCCATTGGACCGTTATGATGGCTTGATAATTTTTTGCTGCCATCGCATCTTTGGAAGTATAGTAATTGAGCAAAGGGCTGAAGAGTTACAGTAACACTCAGCAGTTAAAAATAGCTCAATTTGGATTATTTTTTAACTCATCTCCAGGCTTTAAAAGGGACAAACTATTTGTTGGGTAATTTTAACCCACAATTTTGGTTACTCTAATCAACCCTAGTCTTGGGTTGCTATAAAAACCTATAGAAAGGGTCAAATAAACCCAACCTCTGAGTTTATTTGACTCATAATCTTGGGCTAAATGTATAAATTTCAGTTTTTTGCTACTAG
Organism: Oryzias melastigma; assembly: GCF_002922805.2. Classification (NCBI taxonomy): domain Eukaryota; kingdom Metazoa; phylum Chordata; class Actinopteri; order Beloniformes; family Adrianichthyidae; genus Oryzias; species Oryzias melastigma. The sequence continues at coordinate 795 of NW_023420247.1, forward strand.
GGCCTGGTTTGTATTTAATATAACAGACCCTCTAACACGTTTCAATTATATATATATGTATATATAGAAAAATCCCACATTTGCCAGTCAACATGTCAAACCCAAATAAAGATATTTATTCAGACAAAGATACCAAACAGGGGAAACATGTACAAAGTCAGAGGCAAACATCAACCCAATGCACTCTTGTTTCAGCAGGAGGTAATGTTTACAAGATAAATGTTTCAATCTTTTTTTTTTTGTTTGTTTTTAAACTAATAACTGAAGTTAACATAGCATAAACGTGAACTCTTATAACAACCAACAATGACTTTTTTGGGTTAATTTTCCAGTTTAGCCCTTTAACAGGCTTTAAATAACAAACCCCAGCAAGCAAGGCCAAGTGGGCTCCAAGTGTTTTTGTCCACATTGGCTTACCTGAGAACTCAGTGGGTAGCTCGCTACAGCAGTGCCCGCTAGCTCGCTAGCTCGATGAAGTGCAGCTCGCTACTATAGAGGTCACTAGCATGCTACAGCTGAGCTTGCTAACTCGATGCGGCAGCGTTCACTAGTGCGATGCAACGGAGCTCACTTCAAAGGAGCTCACCATCATGCTACATTTGAGCTAGCACGCTACAGCCGAGCTTGCAAGCTAGATACAGCTAGCTGGCTAGATATAGCGGTGCTTGCTAGCTCACTACAACAGAGCTACCTAGCTCAATATAGCGGAGCTCGCTAGCTCAATACACGGGGAGCTTGCTATTACAAAACAGTGGAGCTCACTATCATGCTACTGTGGAGCTAACTAGCACGTTACAGTGGAGCTCGCTACAAAGAAGCTTGCTATTATGCTTCAGTGGAGCTAGCTGCGCTCTCCACAACACGGCTGGCTAGTAAGCCAACTGAGGGGCCACTTAAGCTAATGTGGGCAAACACAGGTGGGACCACCACGGAAACTGTGGACAAACCCAATCGAAACCCACATTTTCTGCCCACTTTGAAACCATAAGGGGCCCATTTGGCCATGCTGGCTGGGACATTCTTAGAGATATCATAAATATTTGACTGTTTACACAATCTATGTTCACCTTGTTCTGGAGAAAAGCCGCTTTTCGTGTCAGCTTTGCACTGACTTATAGTCGAAAGACACTGTAGCTAAATGCCTTGTGTTAATGTTTTAAACATTTCATGAACAAACTTTTACGCTATAGGCAACATTACAAGTGCTTTTTTCATTCTAGAGAGAAAAAAACGTATATATTTTTGTGTCCAACCTTTCCCTCAATCATCCACATTACC
>NW_023420248.1:0-2072 GCF_002922805.2 Oryzias melastigma
GATATCAAAGCATTCTGTGTACAGGATGGATATTCAAAAGATACTCTATATTTGGGTGAATGAGGCCCGGTTTACACTTGAATTTATTTGTTATCGCTGGGGTCGCATTGGTCGCACGGCCCTCGGAACAGAATTGTCTCAATCGCTTGGAAATGTGACACAAGGTGATGACATTATCCGGGACTGGCATTTTACGCCAATTGCCTCTGTATAACCTGCTAAACCACTTCATCCTCTTCCTCATCATATACCGACACATTTGTAGGGACAACAAGTGCATGGGCTTGATGTCGGTCATGTTAAAAATAAACTCCAGAAACAATCATGTATAAAACACTAGAGGTGGGTATCTATAATGATTTCCAGAATCAATTCGATTTGATTCACCAGAACCTGGATCGATTCAATTTCGATTTTTTTTAAATTCTTTAAATTCGTTTACACATTTAGACACATTTACTTAGAAATATATTAAAATGCATACATGGCAAAAGGCTGTACCAAGTTTAAAAAAGGGTCTCATGAGAATACATTTAAGTGTTTGATATCTCATTTTAAAGTACTATTATCCTGTTTTTTTGTAATTCCAACCAAGGAAGAGATCTATAAGAGCACAGACTTTTAATCCCTGTGAAGGCCCACATGTGCAGAGTGGAAGACTGCTGGATGAACACAACACTGAATAAAACCCAAAGACTGCAAGTGAATTTCAGGCTCACCTTTTTAGAACCTTTTTATTTATTTCATTCATTATTTTAAAGCATAGAATGGGGAACAGTAAGTGACTTTAACGGTTACAAACACACCAGCACACCTCAGCACAAATCAATGAAGCGTAATTGTAGCCGGAGGCGTACCTGTCTTTGAAGAAGCGTCGAAAGCCAAAGGCCACCAGCTTCAGAGAAGCCTCAATCACAAAGGTGGAGGTGAAGAAGTAGTTGCAGTACTTCAGGGCAGTCTCCAAAGACTGAGGAGTACCAGGGGTCGGAGAGCGAAAGAGGTTAAAAAAGAGAAGAACATTAGAGATTCCCTGTGGAACCATCCTCTATCTGATCGGCTAGTTTTTTTTATTTATACTGTTTATTTATCATATACAGTAGAAGTCTAATTATTATTATTATTATTATTATTATTGTGGCAAATTGCAGGATCTATTTAAATGAAGGGAAGCAAACCAACCCCAATCTCTTTTGGTTCAAAAATATAATTTTGGCACATTTTCTATTCTAGATCTATTAGATATTTTACATTTTCAACCAATTATTCTAATATTTAGTAAAGTGTTGAGAACATCTTAAGTTAGCAAGATATTGTTTCTCATTAAAAAAAAAGAACAAATTTGTTATCCTTCCCAATGTTCTTTCATTTCAGTCAATGTGAGAGCAAAGAGACAAAAATCCTGCACTAAAAAAACAAAATCAAAAACTACTAAATACACCAACTGGCTCATGTTTTTCTTTTGTACTATAAAGAGATAAAAACAAGTGCTTCTCCCTTTGAAAATTACCCATCAATTATGACAATTGTTCTGTATCACGGGTGTTAAGAAACGGCTCTGTTTCTCAGCAGGATGGTATGAAAAATCTCGAGTCACTTCTTCAGTGGGCTGTAACTTTAATAGCCATCATCTGTTTATTTGACAGAATCCATTGAATCAGTGAAGAGAATTGCTTTTATGAAATTACTGTTTACGAAATCATCCATCCATCTATTTTATAAAGCTGCTTCATTCGGTTTTCAGACTGGAGCTTTTCTGCAAAAGCTGAGCTGCACCCCGGACGTCTCTGGGTGATGACAGGACAACGTTACCCACCACAGAGGATAACATTTAAGTATCATGAATCAATTTATCGGTCGTATGTGTGGTTTGTGGAAAAATCCACACAAGTTTGAGGAGAGTATGCAGAACTCCTCTGTGTAAGGCTCCAGCCAGAACTCAAACTGGGAACCTGCATGCTGTGAGGCAACTGTGTTAACTATCCAAACACCATGGAGCACTTACAAATTCATATATTGATTTAATCTCTTTAGGGAAAACTCGTTTCCCTCCTCCTCCAAAAAAAAAAAAAAAA
>NW_023420249.1:0-2072 GCF_002922805.2 Oryzias melastigma
TTCATCTGTGCATTAGCATCTAGAGGCTAACGCTAACGCGACATGGCATATTCCTACACTCTACTGCCACCTACTGACTGCTCCCATTGCTCTAATACTTCAGGATTTATGCAAAAAAAAATAATTTAACATGAGAGAAATTTTGTTTTTTGAAGCGAAACCACAAACATAATCCTGACCAAACTTTAAAAGGTGATTGATCCAAAACAGTTTCAGTGTTTATGAAGCTACAGCCTCACCAGCAGCTTTAAAATGTTTCTTAAGTTTTCTGAAATATTAGTCAAAAGCTAAAAAAAAAAAACAAGTCTGACATCTTCTTTCTTGTTCTGGCTATAGAGAATTAAAGAACCGATTATTTCTCTTGTCATGGCGATGATTAATTCCTCCAATAAACCTGCAGATGTTGGAACACTTCAGAACATGTCCGATAACACGACCCATTTTTACGCCAAACAATTACAGAGAAAAGCAATAAAACAACAAGAATATTAATGTTCCTGTCATGGTTCTGCCTGTGCTGGAGACACGGCGTTTTCATCATCATCAGTGTGGCTCATGTTCTCTTCAGGAATCGGAGCATTCGCGGCTCAAACAACTCGCTTTATGTATTTGATCAATTTAGCAAATTAGAAACTAAAACCAGCTTTCAAAATGTTTATTTTTTAGCTTTCTTTTGATCAGTTTTGCATAAAAACTGATCAAAAATCTGGATCAGAGACTTTTAATGTTGACTTTATCTATTTCTATGACCGAAGGCTGATAGTAAACATCTTTTTAACCTAATATCTGAGTTTTTCCTGTGGACCAAATCTGACGCTCAATACTGATGAATTATTAAGCGTCTTTAGTTTTTTTTTAAATCTCTTGATGGTTGTGTTTACGACCAAAGCAAAGTGAGCCGCGCCGTCCCGGCTGTCTTCCTCGTATATTCATCAGATTTGTTTGAGCATCAAAGTTTGGGATCAAAGGCCTGAAGGTTTCTTAAAGCGGAGAACACAACAGATAAGAGGCTGAGGACGTGCAGCCGTGCACGAGCAGCCGTGCACGAGCAGCCGTGCACGAGCAGCCGTGCACGAGCAGCCGTGCACAGCTTTGAAATCAATTCTAAATTTGATAGGAAGGAAAGGAGGGCGAACCTCTAATGTCGTTACTGCCGTGGTCGTCTGACCTGATGCAACACATTCATCAACGAGGTTCATTCGCCTCCAAACGGCCGAATCTTACAGGAATTAATCCTTTTAAATGTGAAAGTTTAACACAAATCAGCTCTGGTTTAAAAGTCTGCAGCCGTTTTCACGTATTCATGGTAAACATAGAATGTAGTTCTTCAAATTCAGCTCCATTCCTCTCAGAGAATTGACCATTCCTGTCTGCACAGCCTTGATGAACTCTGCTGCAAACAACCATTTATACACACTGTTTGGGCAGCAGGTATAAATGCCAGCTGGTGGCATTAAAACACCTGACAGTAATTACAGGAGGAGCTGCAGACGCTGGTCGGCGCAGACGCTGATCGGCGCAGACGCTGGTCAGCGCAGACGCTGGTCGGCGCAGACGCTGCAGCTCCTCCTGACAGCTCCAACAAACACACGGCGTTAAATGAAAGCAGAAACAGATCAAATTCTAGAAAAGATAGATTCATTGATAAAAAATTCATTGATAAATATAACATAATAAATGAAAGCCAATCTGGTTTCAGAGAAAACAGATCAACCTCAACGGCTATCATTGTTGCTGTGGAGGAAATTACAAACTCTGGATAAAAAGAAATCTGCAGCTGGAATCTTCATCGACTTAAAAAAACATTTGACTCTCAATCATGACATCCTACGGGACAAACTGGAGGTGTACGGGATCAGAGGAGTAGATTCTGGATCAGAGGAGTAGATTCTGGATCAGAGGAGTAGCGCTAAGTTGGGTCAAAAGCTATTTAACAGGTTTACTTAAATAATGCTCGATGAGATTAATCAATGGAGTAACTAAGTAGGGGTGGGATTGGTAAATGGTGTATACTTGTATAGCGCTTCCTACCCTCCTTCTTTCTACCCTCCTTCTTTCTACCCTCCTTCTTT
>NW_023420250.1:0-2071 GCF_002922805.2 Oryzias melastigma
GCGTGTAAAACCGAAAAAGGTCAGGCAACATCAGATGGGTTAAACGTATTTCAGGATACAGTGGTATTTGTCATCCGCTCTCTAATGTTTGTCTTCTTAATCTGGAATTAACAAAGTAAACAGTCTGACAGCGGCGGGCGGAGATTCTTTATTTAGTAAGGAGCAGATGCTCACTCATCCCCTCCTTAAAGCTGGTTACTTTATTTTTTTAAACCAATGCTAAAGATAAGTAAAAATTTGGCTAGACTTTTCCGTGGATATTTATTAACACTAAAGAACGAACAATAAAGTTACATCACGAAGAGACAATAAGAAACTGTGATGCCAGTTTGTGTCAACATTTCGCCATTTTTTGAGACAAAAGAATTTCAGCAAAGGAAAAAAAAAATCATTTTTGGAAGAATCATTGCTTGGTGGGTAATAGGTTTGTCAAAAATACTGTTAAAACTAATAAGGTCAAATACTAAATTCTCAAAGTTACAGAAAAATTGTGTTTTATTTTGAAAGGTTTGGTGCTTCTTTGTGGTTGTGCTTAAATGAGGGAAGTTTTCAAATTAAGACACAAAGTTCTTTTTTTTCAGTCAACTCTAAAATCAAATTATTTAAATTAAGTAGAGCTGTGAAGGTTAACGTCTTAACACGCGATTAATCGAAACAAAGTTAACGCGTTAATATTTATTCGCGTCCTGCCGCGCAGCCGTGAGATCAGCGAAATAAAACTCAGTCTAAAATAATCTGTTTATATATTCTGTGAGATTTTATTAAGTTAAAGAGATGATATGGGATTTATTTGTATTTTTTGGAAAAAAAATAGATCTTTTATTTCAATATATAAGGCGGAAGATGAATGTTGACGTGACGGCTGCAGCGCAGCAAAAGATCCACTGTGCAAAACGGAGCTTTCTGCTATTAAAAATCATGAGGAAACTAGTCATTATTTTATTTTGGGATGGAGGTCAGCAATTTTTCTACAATAACGAGCACCGGGGTTGTGTAAAAATTGCAGAAACTCCACGATTAACCGCGAAAATCCAGCCCGCCAGCCTGTTAAGGCAACAGTTCACACCTACTACCTGTGAGCAGATTCCAGACGAGCAGAACTCCTGAAATCCAGCTGGATGGAACTCCTCCTAAGTTTTCTTTTTATTATTTGTCACAAACACAATAAGAAAAAAAATATGAGCAAAAAAAACCAAAACAGAATTCTAGGAAAAATATCACATAAATGAGGGGTCGGCAACATTTAACAGTAAAAGAGCCATTTAGACTCCTTTGTACTGATCAAAACCTAGAAGGAGCCACATAGATTTACTTTAGCCTTTAAGAAATTAGGATAATTCATTACCATCTTTTAGAAATAATAAATATGAATTATTCCTTTTTTTTGGCACAATCAAAAGCAAAAATATTAAAAGAAACTAGCATCTCTCAAAATGTGAGTTTTTTTTAACCTTTTAGTAGATAAAAATGAGTAAAAATAGTAGAAGCCGAATTAGCCAAAAAGCTAGCTTGTTACTTAATTGCTAGCTAAACTCCAAAATAGCCTAAAATTCCTCAGTGAACTAAATTACTCAAAAATGTTAGCCTGTTGCTAAAATAGAAGCTAAACTCTAAATTAAGCTAAACAATCTAGTAGGTAACAAATTAGCCAAAAACTTTAGCTCATGCTAAATGTTTAGCTAAACTCCAAATTAGCATAAAACACTCAGTAGAGGCTAAATTAGGCAAAAAACAAAACAAAACTTGTTGCTTAATTACTAGCTAAACTCCAAAATAGCCTAAAATTCCTTAGTAAACTAAATTACTCCAAAATGTTAGCCTGTTGCAAAAATAGAAGCTAAACGCTAAATTAAGCTAAACAATCTCAGTAGGTAACAAATTAGCCAAAAACTTTAGCTTATCGCTAAATGTTTAGCTAAACTCCAAATTAGCATAAACATTCGGTAGAGGCTAAATTACGCAAAAAGAAACTTGTTGCTTAATTACTAGCTAAACTTCAAAATAACCTAAAATTTCTTAGTAAACTAAATTGCAAAAATTACAAAACTTACTATTATTTTATTTTCTTCAC
>NW_023420251.1:0-2070 GCF_002922805.2 Oryzias melastigma
CTAGAAGAGTCTGTACTCAGTGTCCATCTGTAGAAACAAACAAGGTGGTGGAATCGAAAATCGTGGCTGTAGCTGTGATTTTTAATGACTGCTGTTTTACTGCAGTTTGAGCATCTTGTTAGACGTTTTTCATTTTGACCTGATGGTCACTCGGAACTATCTTCCTGACTAAAGTAAGTCTTTAAAAACTTGCATAAAGAAAAACATTCCTGTAGTCTTTCCAATGTCTCACACGTTGAACCCCATGGGAGTTTTTTGTGATTATACTGTATTTTCCGTGAAATACGATGAACCCAGATTATAAGGAACACCGTCAATGAATGGTCTGTTTCTGAAATTATGTCATAAATGAGGTGCAACAAACTATAGGGCTCATTAAGCGATAAGATAAGATCAGACTTAACCGTGTTCATCCAGAGCCAGTCTGAAACATGTTAGCCATTTGTTAGAAGTGTTAGCTAGGTTAGCATAGTACTATTACTCGCAGCCTTGATTTTAACACATAAAAAAGCTAACTGATATCACAAAAAAACTCTTCCTGTGACTGTGCTATCTCCCAACCTTGTTGGTAACGTAATAAAAACAAACAAACAAACAAACAAAAAAAACAGTCCGACGCTGTTACGTGTTAGCTGCATTAGCCTCGTTAGCATATTTAGAATAACACCCAACCTTGCTTGGAACTCAAAAGCAGACTGACATTTTGACGGATTGATGTGTACTTCTCAAAATCGCTTTGGCATCTGTAAACAACAAGAATTAATCAAAATATGAGGTTCTTTGGATTTAACAAAAAAAATTAGGCTTTGAGGTGCAAGCTAGATCTAAAACAGACTTTGGAGAATTTTTCTAATGCTGAAGTCTGCAACGGTAAATGCTTAAAGAGTCATTTAGGGAAGAACAAGAACCACACTTCTCCTTTTTAGAAAAAAAAAAACTTTTTTGTTGTTTTTGAGGCTAATATTCAGTTTATTAAAACAACAAAAAATGCAGCTTTAAATATTTACGTCAGGCAACTTGAATTGATATATTTAGCTATATTTAGGAATTTTAGCTTACTTTTGAAAGCAACAAATACAAATTCCTTTCAAAATGAAGCAGACCCTGTGTCAGATAAGATCCTCCTCCCACACTGGATTTATTTAATTAAAACTGTGAAAAACTCCTGTGAATTGTGACATTTCTACCATTATATCCTTGGTGCTCCTTCATCCTCTTTCTCCTTTCACTGTTAAATATGAACATGAAAACGTCAGTGTAGCATTAATTGTGAAGATGAGAATGCTTCAAGTTTATTCCAACGATCAATTATTCTGACAGTAGATTCAACCTGTTACCATCATTTTCCTCAGTTATATTAAACATCTGTACATAAATGAAAACATTTGATTAACTAAAACAAATGAAAAACAATTATTGCTTTAAATTGTAACCATTTTACGGAAAAGCCGCCAAAGAGCCACAATGAAGGTGCAGATCTCTGTTGTAGTGTAACAAATGGAGGTTTAAATGATAGAAAAAGGGAAAACATGGTAAAGTCAAAATTCTCCTGCGGTCTGATTTATTTTGGTTTTCTCGTACAATTATTTTTTTACTGCTTTTAATATGTGTGTATGTGTTTTACAATTTTTTTAGTATGTTAAAAAATTCTATTTCAATATAATTAAAGTTTAATATGACAAGAGTTTGAGAAAGTGAGGACACTAATTTTTCTTCTTTTTAAACATGACCCAAGTTAATATACGTAAACTTTATCTAATTATTCTAGCCTATACATTTATTTGTCATTTAAATACAAATGTTACACAATATTTAAAGAACTATTTAATAAAAAAAAGCATTAATATGATAACAATAATAGTAATTATTCACACAGTTTTGACAAATCTGATTGTAATGAGAAGATCATGGAGTGAAAACTGGAAAAATAAATTATTATAATAGTTCTTTGAATACATTTTTCTTCAATCATAATGCACACTAGATTGGGGTATAATTTAAATATATTTATAGAACAAACTCATAAAAACAGGCTTTAGGATGTATGATCATGTGGGTAAATGACCTTTT
>NW_023420252.1:0-2070 GCF_002922805.2 Oryzias melastigma
GCCGATGTTCTCCACCACCTCGCGCGTCTCCTCGGTCACCTGAGAACAAACAATGACAGGAGTCATTTTTCTATGAACTCTGAATCCATTTTAATGCCAGTTAACCAGTTAACTTTTCAACTGGTAGCACGATCAACATTATTCCAGTAGATTCTGAAGGAGAAAAGCGGCGTGAGATAAAAAAAAAAGGTAAAGATTGTGTGTTTAAGTGTCACTGAGGCACGTAATTGTTTGAAGTCGTCTCACACTCATTCAAAACTCGTGTTTTTCCACATGCTAGAAGCAAAAATGCATTTGCAATTACAACTTCCCCCAATCCTAAAACCTGCCGCGGTGTTGTTCTTCACCATTTGGCATTTCCCTCCCTCAGGGGGTCGCCGCAGCCAATCAGCTTTCACCGATTCACACATTTATTTTGGCGGAGACTTTTACGCCCTCTCTGACACAACCTTGTGTTTTATCCGGGCTTGGGACAGGCACAGTGAGAACCAGATTCCCCTTTTAGGTATGCAGTAGCCTGAAGTAGGGCTGGGTTGATAAAATCGATTAATCAATTAGAATTGATTTATGCTCAATAGACAAATAATGGATTCATAAAAAAATAAATCAATTTAGCACATAAAGCTAAAGTCTGCTAGCTTGATGCTAATGTTTAATGGAATTTCCCATAGAACGGCTAATGCTAATGCTCCGCGGACCGAACAGTCCTGAGAAATCGCCTAAAAAAATAAATAAATTACATAAAATCATATTTCCAATCACATCCAAACAGCATAAAGGCTGATCTTATTCCTACATATTTACGTGCAGGCAATATGCAAATTGCTCCATGGATTTAGAAAATTTTGAGTGAACAGTCTCTTAAAAATATTATTAATAATAATGAAAGCACGTTCAGAGTTTCATCTCACTCTATACATGATCTTTGTTTACAACGAAACTCATTATTTCTTCTTCTACGACTATTTCCGGTATTTTAGACAAATCTGTGCATGTAAAAATGATTTATTCTGATCAACCGTGTGGCACATGGAAACGTTTGTTACAATCAGATGAAGTTTTTCATGGTGCATGTGCACTAATCTAATCTCTGATCTTATCAAGGACATTTTGCTCATGTAAACGCAGCTACTGTTTCCAATGTTAATGATCTGAATATTTTTGTTAGAACTTCTCCTTTTGAGAATCATGTAACACTGGATGATATTAACAATCTCAGTATTTTACTAATACATTTTACAGTATGTGAACTGTATCAGATTAATATAAATATATTCAAAACATAAAGTAGATTATTTATTTATTTCTAAACAAATGTGTATAAATGTGTAAACTCAATCGATACCACCCTAGCCTGAAGGGTCTTGCTCTTAACGGAGATCCATGCTGCTTTCAGGGCACAAATAAAAAATAAGAATTCTTAAAGTTGAACATCTTCATCCGGAGTCTTCATCAGTGCTTGAAGGTCGTGTGGATCCAGAGCCGTTTGTCTGGTCACAGATCAATCCAGCTTCACTGTTTTAGATGTGATTCAGCTTGAAGGTGATAAACTCCAGAGAGGATTTCCGTTCTCCGACTGAATAAAGTGAAAACGATCCAAACACTAACGGGCTAACTCCTGCCTCACCTGAATCTTGTCCATCATGCCCGTGCTTTCCATCCTGCTGGCAACGTTCACACTGTTTCCCCAGATGTCATACTGGGGTTTAAGGGCTCCGATAACTCCTGCAATCACCGGGCCGTGGTTAATTCCTGGAGAGGACATCAGAGGGAGAAAAGAAGAGAGACTTTTACAGATGAACAAACTAGAAACTAAAAGAGGCAGAAGAATCGTTCATCGTCCACATTAGCTACACTAGTTACAGAAAATATTAAGATAAATATTTCTCATTTTTTCATTTAAAACAGTTTCCTTTGATTATATGAAAATATTTTTTTCTTTAAAGTGAACAAAAGTCAAACTAGTCTCATAAATTGTATAGATCATAAATATCACAACTAGAAATCAAAAATCCGTTTATATGGATTATTTCACAGATTTACCGATCCTGAGCTTGAAGTCGTTAAACG
>NW_023420253.1:0-2069 GCF_002922805.2 Oryzias melastigma
ATGTAATAAGTGTTGTATTAAATGTTGAGTAAAAAATGAAGAAAGCATTTCCCAAATGTCTTGCTCTATCAATGTCTGTTTTTATCTTTACTTAAAGACCCACTCAAAATAGAATTATGCATTTGGTGTTTTTAACATGTTCAAATTTTTTCTCATGATGGAGGACAAATTTATAGAAAATAAAACTTAATATTGCATTTTGGCAGATAAAAAAAAGAAAAAAATAGTTTAAAAAAGCCTGCAGTAGTGACGCACTGTAGCTGCTCCATGCTACAAGCTCCCTGCTCCGCTCTACTCTGATCCATCGGCTTGGAGACAAATAGATTCATGTACGTCTTTTTTTTACTCGTCTTGACTGGAATCAGGCTCAAAACTGTTCAACTGAATATCTTTGATGTGGCTCGCCATTTTTGCTCCTCCAGTAATGCACAAATTTTATGGATTTTGGCTTAGAACAGCACAATCAAAATTTAACTACATCTGGGCACACTTACAATAGACCAAAAGATGATTGGGGTGATCATGTTATTTTGAGTTTTTTGCAAAACTCTTTATGATTTATCTTAACAAGTTAAGATATTATTTAACCCTTCAACACCAAAGATATCTCACCAGAGACACCTAAAAACACACTCTCTTTTTAGTAGATTGTCCATATGATCAACATGAATCAGCTGATTCTGATGCAGAGAAGAGCGATAAATTATATCAACTCAACAGTTTAGGTAACATTATTAATAGAGAGTGTTGGCTCAGAATCAATTAAAATTATGATAAGTGGGTAATTCTCCTTGTTCTGCCCCAATAAAGTTATGTTCACTTTGTAGTTTTGATAAAGTTTATTTTGAATCCAGCTTTTTTGTCCATTATACCGTCAGAGTTCGTTTTGCGTACACACAAAAAGCAGCTTTATTTTTTACTCCTTCAACTAACACAACTCTATGGAAAGCTGTGACTGTTAATGAGACATGTTTATTAATTCTTTATGTGTAAATTTCTTAATACCATTTTCTGTTTTTGCAGTTTTACTCCATTGTCAGCGAAATAAAAACATCTGTGCAAAAAATTTGTTTAGCTGACTGTTTCCGGGGCGCACAACATGAACAGCACGCTCCTGAAATCACATAAATGGTTGAAGAGTCAAAGTAATCAAAATAACGTAAACACGGGAGCCAAAGCTCCAGTATAAAAGGCTTAAAGAACTGTAGTAAATTTCAAAGTTGTTCCACTGTATAAACTTTACAACCAAGATAAAAATGGTCAGAAATAAATCTCATTTACTTTTATATGTGTTTGTTATTCTCGTCTCCTCTCCTCTCCAGAGAGCACACACTGAAAGATCAGGTAGTGTGTTAACAACTGATGTTAAGTACAGTCTGAAGCAGTGATAGAGTTGGTAACTTTGTCCTTTACCAGAGTCTCAAACTTGTTTCATATCAATCTGGCTTTCCATCATTCTGACCCACATGTCCATTCTTCTTCACATTCTTCAATCTCCGCTTATCACTGTCTCTATCTCCATTCCCATCTCTTATCTTTCCTTTCAAAATAACAAAAACTCATATTTTCTGTAGAGTAATAAGAAAAAAACTTCATTCACTGCTCCACCTTACTGAACAAAGAAACACTCAAAGAGTGAATTGGACTTAGAAAATAAGCTTGCCTGAAATTTCTTGTTCCACGGCTCTCATGCAGTATTCATACATCTAAATGAACTGGCTTTATGTTCATTTTTTAAGCCTTCCTAATGAGACACAAAGCTAATGACCTTAAGGCACAGGTAAGGAAAATGGCTCACACCTGGAGTTTTTTTTTTTTAATGGAAAAATCTGCATGTTCTGAAACATTAATTTGGTTTGTTGTTACAGAAGTTAAGAATTAAACATAAAAAAGTTTCATAACATCTACTAGATGCAGACAAAAGTCTCTTGTTGGTTCAGGATTTTATTGTTATTCCATAAATGCATCAGGATCTCAAAATATGTTTGTCCTCCACAGCAGAGTTCCCTTTTTAAGCCACAAATTTGTTGCAGAGCCAGAGTAATACCTGTAGTATTATGGCTGCTTGA
>NW_023420254.1:0-2069 GCF_002922805.2 Oryzias melastigma
GGTGTGTTTTGGATTTTGGCCCCCTGTACGATTCACTTTACGACCCCTTATCTACACAAAGAGTGGCATCTTCTCCCTCAGCTCTCTTGCATTCCGACTGAGAGCGAAGCTTAAAACATATTTTCCAACTCCTGCTTGCTGTCAAACTGTTTATGTTTCACTGATGAAGTGATTTGTCACTTCCTGGGAGTTGAGAAGCACAGAGCAGTCTGAGACGCAGCACGGACCAGAATGAATCACACTGTGGCAGAGTGGATTCATGGACGCGTCAACCACCAGACATGGCAGTACTTTAGTACCTCGTGGATGAAGTCTCCTATATCTCCTGGATGGGGGGCAGCAGAGCGAAGGGGGTACTGGTGATCATGATGGAGGGGCCTCTCATCTAGACGTCTGATCCCCACTTTGATGCATTCTGCTTCCAGAGCGTCGGGCTGCTGCAGCTGGCTCAGATCGTAGTCCTGCAGGACAGATGAAGAGCCACGCTACACTCAGCTCAGGCTACAAAGTTTCTGCAAAGCTTAAAGTTACAAAATCAGACCTTTTGATTTTAATCTCAGATGTGTTCCTTACATTTTTTAATACTCATTAAAATTCCAAGGAGAAAGTTGCTCAATGGTAACAGTTTGGATTCCGTTCTCTGTGTGCTGCAGTTAAGGCAAAACGAGGACACACCAAACCTCAGGCCCAGTCCAGGCTCGGCTGTCTAAACTGGTTACAACTTATTCCCAAAGCAACAATAAGAGACTGAGTGGAGCCTGTCAGAAGTGCTGCTCTTTTGAAGCACAGCGATCCTTTTCGATCAGGCTTGTGAGGGTTAATGTTCCTCAGCAGAGATGCTGAGCTGCTTATGAGCTTTGTTGTTTGGAGAGATGCATGAAATTGTTCTCCAACAGAGAGCAATTAATCCTGCTGGAGGCCGTCTTTTGCAGAGCACTTAATCTGAACTGGCGGGCAGATGATTGAAAACTGCAGAAGCAGGCTTTAAGCACTCATGGCCCACTTTGCTCTGCGTGTGACAGTTGGACAGTGAGTGGGTGTGAGGGTCAGCTTTACAAGAACTGCTCAAAAACAAAGATTCTGAATTTGGTGAGGGGTTTTTGTCCCTACCTGGTCCTCTTCTCCACCCCCCTCCTCATCGTATTTGAGGATGTTGTCTCGCACGTCATCCTCTGGGTCGATGAGGAGCTGCTTGGCCTGCCGCTCCTTATCCCTCCTCTTCATCCACATCACAGAGAGCAGGACCAGCACTGCATGTGTGACAGAGAACAATAAATGCTTCTTCACAGAACAGCGACCTGATTCAATGCTGTACCTCAGAGAGTTGGGAAAAGCACGGTCATGTCCAGTTTCTGATGTGACCCGGACAATTCAAGCAGATTCTGATTGGCAGACCTTAAAACTCTAGAATAACCAAACAAAAGCACTGCTGAAGTCCAACTCCAGTCGTCTTTTGATCCGTGTTTCCAGTAGGGCTGGGTATCAATTACCAGAATCAATTCTATTATGATTTTTTTCAATTCTTCAATTCAATTCAATTTTGAATACATTAATAATCTACTATATGCTTTGAATACCATTGCATGGTGGTGCAGTGGTTAGCGCTCTTTCCTCACAGCGAGAAGGCCCCGGTTCAAAACCTGGCTTGGACCTTTCTGTGTGGAGTTTGCATGTTCTCCCCGTGCATGTGTGGGTTTTCACCGGGGACTCCGGCTTCCTCCCACCGTCCAAAAACATGCTTCATAGGTTCATTGGTGACTCTAAATTGCCCCTAGGTGTGAATGTGAGAGTGAATGTGTGTGTGATTGAGGCCCTGAGACAGACTGGAGACCTGTCCAGGGTGAACCCCGCCTTCGCCCTTCAGCAGCCGGGATAGGCTCCGGCACCCCCGCGACCCCGAAAGGGAAGAAGCGTTCATTTAGTCATTAATGTATGTTTAGGTGGACCGAGCGTTAGGTTTAGCCGTCCTATGGGAAATTCCATTAAACGTTAGCAACAAGCTAGCGGACTTTAGCTTCATGTGATAAATTGATTTATATTTTTTATGAGTCGATTATTGATCTATTAAT
>NW_023420255.1:0-2069 GCF_002922805.2 Oryzias melastigma
GTCTGTTCTACTATTCTAAAGTGATTCAGAGCAATTTGGTCAAAAAATCTAAAAGTTATTAAAAAAAAAACGTGAAAATGTACACTAAAAAAATTTACTAAAATTAGAATAAACCTCCAAAAGCTAATCTAATATGTTGTTATAGATAGTTCTTAGTCAGTTTTATTATTTTAAAGGGTTTTGGTTTGATTTGGTCCAATACTTTAAGAGCTATTGAAGAAACATTCTGTCATTTGTTGACGGTCCCTAAATATGAACAGAGCAAATGTCTGTCGAATATCCAACCTAAAACTAACTTCCCCGCAGTACAAAAATAAAGCTTTTCTCTTCACAATATTCATAAGACCCCGAACATTAACTGAGAACAAAGATTAAGCCACGATGAACAAGCATAATTGCAAAGGAGAGGAAAAATGTTTTGCCCAAAAAAGGTGCTGAAGAACAATAGAACTTTTTTGTCCTTTAGATTCGTGTAAATATAGTCATTTCTTTGATTATTTCTAGTTCAACCCTCACCGCTGAGGATGTCCTCAAAGTCGATGGGGCCATCGGTGCATCGCAGTGCGTCGAGAGCCAAATTAGAACTCTGTAAGAACGGCAGATGCTGGATCTAGAACACAAAAACCAAAGATGAGGATTAAAAAAAACAAAGATTTCAGCAGCAATACATGGAATGTAGGCAAATACCAGTCTGACCGCCCTGTTCTCAAGCTCTCAACTACCTACTGACAACCAGCACAAAACAAAACTGCTAGACATTTTTGTGGAGCAGCGGGGACGATTTACACAGACCAATAGATCCATGAGCGTCTTTGTTTTCCTGATGTGAGCTGGAATCTGGATCAAAGCTGTACGGATGGATAGCTCCTATTTTGCTCTCTGTTTTTGTCGCACTGTAATGTTGTCCCGTTACAGGGTTGAATTTAAAACAACCTAGATGACAAATTAATTTCTAATAATTTGGGGGATCTCATGTCTCAGGAGGGAAAACTGATTTTCTCAGAGGTTCTGACGTATTGTTAAAAAACACAACTTTTTGGGGTAAAATATTCAGTAACCCGAGAACCCAGAGTGTACCAAATTCAGAGAATGACCCATCCTCTATTAATAAACTTGAGGCAAAGTATTAATGGTTAACTGTGATACTTTTATCTGAAGAAACATTTTCAGGCTTTCACCACTGAAGAGTCAGATAAAAAAAAGATCAAATCAGCCATATTTAAATGATTGTAAAATATACTTACTTTTTGATTCCTATACTGTAAAATAAGTGTTATAAAAAAGGCAAAAAGATAGTAGTTTGACATTTAAAAATTTCACACATGGCTCAATTTTAAGCTTTATAAATGACCTACGAAGCAGCAAACAGCTGACATTCTGTAATTTTTCTGAATGTGAGCTCAATAGAGATTTTGGAGAAATTCAAAATGGAAAAATCTCTGTTTTTTCCATCAGAGATGAAACTGTAAAACCATCTGAATGTGGTTCTTCAGACATGGCCACTTGTTAAAGAGCCACTCCAGTGAAGCTTGGGTTTGTCAACATGTTCTTGCAGCATTTTTCTCATGCAGTGTAAGGAAAATTAAGCTCAAAATTGCATTTCTGAATATTTTTATTTTCAAATCGTTATGAATCAGGAGTAGATAAAATAAATGCAGTTTGAAAAAGCTTGTAGCTTCAACGTTGGACAACAGCAGCCACAAGCTCCATGTTTCACTTGATTTCAATGCGTCCACGTACAGCCAACTAAACCTATGTACGTCTTTGTTTTCCTTCTCCAAGCTGGCATCCGGCTCAAAACTGAACTACTGAGTAGCTCAATGTTGATCACCATTTTTATAATAGCAGGTAGTGGCCTCTTGGGGCGCTATTGGGCATAATGTATATATATATGCATATAAGAATATTTCTGTTATATCATCCAATTCCTTTTGGGAATTTTTCCTCTTTTTTCTTTTAAGCATGGATTGACAGATTTGAAAACATGATGTATTACTTCCAGCTGTAATGTAATATTTGTCAGTCTCTGCTGTTTTGGAGGAACGTATACGTCATCAGGTTTAGTGAGA
>NW_023420256.1:0-2068 GCF_002922805.2 Oryzias melastigma
AAATTGTTTTATTTTTCAAGTCATACTGAGAATTTGTTCTGGAATTTATCATGATACCTATCATATCAGGAAGCGTATCGTATTGAGATACGCATTGTATCGGGATACAATACAATATGAACTGGGATAAGCGTCGTATCGGGATATGTAACGCATCGGGGATACTTGTTGTATTGGGAAATGTATTTTATCTGGATACGATACAATATGTTTTGGGATACGTATCGTATCGGGAGACGTATTGTATCGGGATACGTATTGTAATGGCAAATGTATCGTTATACGATACAATTTGTATTGGGGTATGTATTGTATCGGGAGACGTATTGTATTGGGAAATGTATTTTATCTGGATACGATACAATATGTTTTAGGATACGTATCGTATCGGGAGGCATATTGTATCGGGATACGAATTGTATTGGGAAATGTTTTGTATCGTATATGATACTATACGTATTGGGATATGTTCTGTATTGGGAGACGTATTGTATTGGGAAATGTATTGTATCAGGATACAATACAATATGTTTTAGGATACGTATCGTATCGGGAGACGTATTGTATCGGGATACGTATTGTATTGGGAAATGTATTGTATCGGTATACAATACAATATGTTTTGGGATACGTATCGTATCGGGAAATGTATTGTATCGGGATACGTATTGTAATGGGAAATGTATTGTATCAGTATATGATACAATTGGGATATGTATCGTAAACTTCTCATATTGGGATACAATATGTAACACGACGTCCTGATCTTTGCTCCACGTACAGGTCCAGGTTCGGTGATGAAGGCTGTTCCAGGCTCCACGGGGGATTTTACTGTCATTCACACAACAGAGGTCATTCCAGTGGACAGCCTTCCACCGTTCTGGATCAACATGGTCATAGAACCTTACGTGTTCAATACTCATTCTCCGTGGTTTAAAATCCCAGGTGAGAGGTGCACACCAGAACATCCTATCAAACTTAATTGTTAATGGAGGTTCATCACAGATTTAAAAAGGAAGTGAATGAGTTCAGGAAGAGCTTTCCTCTTTAATAAAAAAAAACGAAACATTTTCTTCCCGTTTGTATTCTATCAGGTTTGTTTGGATGTATTGTAACTAGGGCTGGGAATCTCAGGGTATCTTACGATGGGATTCATGATACAGATAGTATCTTGATGATCTTTTTATATTCTTCAAAACCTCTTTTTTTTTAAGAACATTTAAAAACAATATATTAATTTGACGCCCTTTCTAATATTAAAATAAAATGATCAATAAATACTAACGTGTCTTTACAATAATAACATACATTTAAGGTAACTAATAAACAAAGCTCCAGATAAGAACTAAAATGTTGAGTATATCAAATGGGCTTCTCACTTTAAAGAGCAACAAATGTGAAATAAAAAAATCATAATGCTGCATTTTAATTTATCTTACATCAGATAATGTATTATTTTTGAAGCACAATATGAACTTTCAGCCTGTTAATATTATCTGATCATTGTCTTTTATAGCACTGGGATCCATATTCATTTGCCCCTCCTATTTATTCAGATTTTCTGCACTTATTTTTGATAATTAAGACTAGTCATGTGTGCACCGCTATCAAATACACCTGTTGAACCAATAACACCGTTAGACGTCTCATTTGGACAGTCAGATGCTCGAATCTGGTGTATTTTAGCCCGGTGTTTGGACAGGTTACTGCTGTTAGCGCCCTTACAATCAATGTTTGTTACATTAGAAACAGCGCACGCTGTCTGCATCTACTTTTGAAAAATACTTAGACATTTCAACCTCCGTTTTCTGAGTTTGTGGTGAGAGCGCGTGAGGAGCCCTTTCCTTCCCAGCTGCATGCGGAAAACAGAAAAAAGTGCGCTCTGTGTTCTCGCCGTACCCACGCCGCTCTATTTTTAGTCACTTAAGCTTAAAAGTATTGGTCCGGTAAAAGTTGATGGTTTTGCGACGGCATCCTTACATTTCACTGTCGTGCTCACGCAGAGCGCCCCCCGGTGGACTTCTTAGGTATTATTGTAAGAAAGGTAATCAATGAGTTTAAACATCGC
>NW_023420257.1:0-2068 GCF_002922805.2 Oryzias melastigma
CTGGGTCTAAATTGGACCTCAGAATGAAAAAAAATACATTCAGAAAAATTGAAAGCATAGAGCACTGATCAGATCTCAGCCCTGTCACCTTTCTCAAGTGTTGTTGAATCCAGAACTAATAAAATGCACATGATAAAAATAAAACTTGTATTTTCTTTAGCTGGCATCATAACATGTACTTTCATGTTCTGTCCAAAAAAGACATTTAACCAAGATAGTTCTGGGTTTGCCATTTGTCATTTTTAAATGGGTCTTTCTCTGCATTTGCTTTGGGTCTTTTCGAGGTACTACAACTTTTTCTAATGTCCAAATACAGTGAAGTTTTGACATGAAGTTTAACAAATTAACCCCAGAGTGCCTCCGGCGTTTCTGTGATTATGAATGGCTCTCTGACTCTCGCCCTTTAACTGATGACTTGCATCCTTTTGAGCACATGTCAACCCCCCTTTGCCCTGTTTCAGCCGGGATTGGCTCTGACCTCTCACCACACCGCAGAATAAACCGGCATAAAACTGGAAGGATGGACATTTCATGGAGCATAACTACACCAGTCCATTTGTTTAGCAGTGGAGTTACCTGTCAGGATTCATCAGGGTCATGTCTCAGTAGACCACCTGCTCCACAGTTAGTCCTAGCTTCACAATTCTTCCTGAAATATGACCATTTTCATCCCCAACTGTGTCACATGTAAAGGATGAACAATCAGGATTTGTAGGTACACTGATGACTAGAGGCAGAATGTTTTGTCAGCAGTCATTATATCAGACGTTTTGTGCCGTAAATGACTGAAGCTGAAGGAATATCATCAAAATAGGAGAAGAAAGAAGACTAACTCATGTCTGGAGGGCAGATGTTCCTTTTTGTTATCAGTGGAATATCCTTGGAATAATGACTCAGTTTGTTATTATGATTATTCTGTTTCTATAAATAAATGCTTATCACACATCCTGCTTAATCAGCTCTGAGGGATAGTAATCTGGTTATTAAGATTTTCATACCTCAAATGGACTTGCTATCTGAGCCAATGGTTCACCATTAAGCTCTTTCCGTCTCTGTCGTTGTGAAGTTTCCTGTTTTAAGGTGCGGTGCATTAGCCGCAGTGGATTTAAGCGCTCCACAGCAGAGATCGTGCCGGCATTATTTGCAGTTTCTGTGATGATGTTGCAGATGCTGCCCTGCATATAAAACATCTATATTCTGGTGCTTATGTCATTTGCCGTATGAATACATCCTAAATCCTCAGGGCATCCAGATCCAGTAAATATCTCATTACATTTATCATCATGTTATATGTAGTTGGTAGTTTGGGAATAAGGCTCCTCTAATTCTATCATAGCCCTGAAAATCTCTTCTTGCATTTTGGTTTAAAAGTACATTTTCATGTATTTTGTTTTTTGTGGAGGTTTTATGTCATATTTTCATAAAACTGTCAACAGCAATGTTGTTGTGTGTCTGCTTGGCTCCTCGCTGCTTCTCAGAAGCACACTATTAAGCAGGGCTGGATATTGCCAATAATGTCCAGAATCGTTCAAAACTATCGCGTTCGATTCTAGGCTCTATGTAAAAAAGGGACAGAAATTAAAGTCAAAACTTAAACCAGTTGAACTTCGACCAATCAGGGACCGGGATTTGGTAGTGACATATAGCTACCCTTCTTTTCAAAACATGGTGCCAACCAGTTTAAAAATGTATCATGAAAGAGAAATTCATAATTGCAGTTTGTGCCCGGACAGAAATGCCACCAAGTATTTCATGTATCGTAATTGAGCTGTGAAAGAAAAATCCTGCAGCAAGATTTGGATCGCTGTCGTATCAGCCTTCCTCCAACTGTGAGTTGATGCACTAGTTTCGGCCAAAGATTGTCCAGTGTTAACACCGTATGCTAAAAGCTCTTACAGAAACCAATTCTCACCATTTTTTTATCACGCCACACATGCCCGGTGTGAACATAGCATTATGGAGATGGTGTGTGTAAAGGAGTTTTCATCAGAGCGTTGCACCATCTCTAGTTTTCATCAGCTTAGAGTTACACTTTGCTCTTGTAAAGTCACAAACTCCTAACATTCTA
>NW_023420258.1:0-1146 GCF_002922805.2 Oryzias melastigma
AATGTTCATTTGTAGACAGTAAATCAGCTGAAGAATACTCAGGATCACTGTATTAGTTATTAATCCCACAGGGGGAAATATTTGAAATATAAAATACTCATTTAATGACTAAGAATGCTAATATAAAGGAGTTTTCATGTAATCCGTTCTGATAGTGGTGTATCTGCTGAAAACAGTTCAAAGGTGGTTATATCTAACAGTAGATACTGAATTAGCTACAAAAATAAGATACATTATTTATCGTTTGAAATTCTGAACTGCTGAATTGACAAAATAGTAACATATTTGACAGAGAATAAGTTGCAGTTTCTGTTTAGTTTGGACGTGATTTATCTGGGATTAAAAAAGAAT
The DNA here is from genome assembly GCF_002922805.2 of Oryzias melastigma. Classification (NCBI taxonomy): domain Eukaryota; kingdom Metazoa; phylum Chordata; class Actinopteri; order Beloniformes; family Adrianichthyidae; genus Oryzias; species Oryzias melastigma. Next base: position 352 of record NW_023420258.1, read on the forward strand.
GTACGGCTACAACCACTAGAGGGCACTGTAGACGCATCAGCGCAGAAGAATTGAACAGATTTAACCATTTAAAGTGATGTAAGAAGTTTAGCAGACTTGTTAGTATTTACGGTTCTCTGAATAATTGCTTATATGTTGTAATAATTTCTTAAATTCCTCTGATGTTTCATGAAGCTCCATACGGTTACAGTAATGTTCAGATATTCAGTCTATTATTGATAATTATTCTGTTATTAGGATTTATCTTTCAGTTCTTGTTCTTGTTCTCGTATTTTGTTAAATAAATTTCTTCCAAAAGTAAGATGTATAGGTATAGATTTATATATGTCTTTATTATACATTTTTTGCAACTTAAACTCTTGAGCAACTTATAGTCCAAGAAATACGATATAAAAAAGAAGCTAAAAGTGCTAAATAAATGTTCCAAAAGGTAGAAATGAATAAGAATGTCCCACTGAGACACAGTAGTGACAGTTGATCTAAAACATTTTGGTGGAATCGGCTTCATCGAGGAACTCTAACGGACACGTCTGTCACAGAGACCACCTGATCCCTCCAAAGACGCTCCGGCTGGCAGCTCTGCAGACCCGCTGAAGGCGTGCTGCGTTCAGGAGCCGTCGGAGTTTTCTCTCCAGGTATTTCTCCTCACTCTGAGCTCCACGCCTGTTCCAGAGCTGAGCTCCGCCTCCTTCTCTGTGCAGGAGCTTCCTTCCAGCCCGCTGGACTGGAGCATCCGTGGCCTTAGCAGCTCTCAGGACGCCGCCTCCCCCCGCCGGGCTCCTCTTTTCTGGGGGT
>NW_023420258.1:1459-2068 GCF_002922805.2 Oryzias melastigma
CTCAGGAACCTTCTCCTACTTATCGTTTCAGCGTCAGAGTGAATGGTTTATGTCTGAAGAGTCGCCTTTTGAACGCACTGAAGACAGAGAACTCTGAGAGGACGGATTCTGTGAATGGAAGCTGCTCCTCTGGTGTTTATGTTCTTCTCACGGATGAACAGCAGGGGGCAGTGTTCTCTGGGTTATCAGAGAAATCAGAAGGAAGAAATCATGACTCACAAGTTCTGCTGGAATCTACTGTTACATATTTATTTGAGTTCTTTTGCACTTTGTCGTTACCGAGCAGTTTTCACTCCTAAAGTTCTTCATTCGGACTGTTTTTCTGCTGCAGACGTGAACGTTTGTGCCTTTTTCAAGCAAATATTTCTGTTTGGGTCCAGTTGATGAATAAACTTTAGACCAACACTGTAATCTTTTAAAAAATGAGCTTTATCTCGAGGTGAGACCTTAAGCACTACATAAAAGACTGCAATAAATCAGCTGTCTGAACTGAAACATGGAAACCTGTCGCCTTTTCTTTGTCTCGACTGTAGTCATAAATAGGGAACTTTACTTCATATAAAAACATTTAACTTCTTTATGTTCATTTGTTTCTTTGCACTTTTTTAA
>NW_023420259.1:0-2068 GCF_002922805.2 Oryzias melastigma
TCACGGCACACCAGTGTGCCGCGGCACACTGGTTGAAAAACACTGTTTTAGATCATGTGTTGAAGTGAAAACGCAAATTCCAGTGAAGTACCTATCCCACTTCAGGCTTCATTATTAAAGTGAAAGAATGGGATTTGGAAAAAGCAATCTTCAGCTTTAATCATTTTAGATTGTTAAACATGAAAAATAGGCTTGGTGAAAAAATGACAGACAGAGACCAAACAGAGCAGTGTCCCAGAAAGACTACAGCAATGGAATAGCTGATTACAATGAGTGTGCTCAACCTGCAACAGCAATGAGCTACTGATTTTTTTGATAAAATAGGACTGGGAACAAAATAAAAAAAATAATAATAAACTAAAAAAGGAGGGTTCATGAAGGCAAACCAGGGAAGGATTTGTCTTGATATGTACAGATGAAGAAAAAAAGAAGCTTAAGTGACCTTGAACTAAAACAAGAATTCTTTAGCACTTTTTCATGCGCCAGTCTCTGACTCTTTTTACTGTTCATGCACTGAGTCAAACATTACAAAAGTGTGTGGGGGTGTGTGTGTATATATATATATATATATATATATATATATATTTTTTTTTTTCCTTCGGCTTCCTCCCACCGTCCAAAAACATGCTTCATAGGTTAATTAGCTGGCTCCTGATTGGCCAGTTTAAAGCTGGCTCCTGATTGGTTAGTTTAAAGTTGCCTCCTTATTGGTCGGTTTAAAGCTCAACCCTAAATGGTCAATTTAAAGCTGACTCCTGATTGGTCGGTTTAAAGCTGACTCCTGATTGATCAGTTTAAACCTGCCTCCTTATCGGTCGGTTTAAAGCTTCGCCTTGATTGGTTGGTTTAAAAGCATAGCCCTGATTGGCCAGTTTAAAGCTGGCTCCTGATTGGCCGGTTTAAAGTTTGCACCAGATTGGCCGATTTAAAGCTGGCTCCTGATTGATCAGTTTAAAGCTGCCTCCTTATTGGTAGGTTTGAAGCTTCGCCCTGATTGGTTGGTTTAAAAGCTTAGCCCTGATTGGCCTCTTTAAAGCTGGCTCCTGATTGGCCGGTTTAAAGCTTAGCCCCTGATTTGCCGGTTTAAAGTTGGCTCCTGATTTTTCAGTTTAAAGCTGGCTCCGTATTAGTCGGTTTGAAGCTCAACCCTGATTGGTAGGTTTAAATCTTAGCTCTGATTCGCCAGTTTAAAGCTGGATCATGATTGGCCGGTTTAAAGCCGGCTCCTTATTGGTCTGCTTAAAGCTTAGCCCTGATTGTTTGGTTTAAAGCTCAGCCCTGATTGGCCAGTTTAAAGCTGGCTCCTGATTGGCCAGTTTAAAGCCGGCTCCTGATTGGTCAGTTTAAATTTTGCTCCTCATTGTTCGGTTAAAAGTTTGCTCCTGATTGGTTTGTTTAAAGCTGGCTCCTGATTGGTCGGTTTAAAAATGAACTCTGATTGGTTGGTTTAAAAGTGATTTCTGATTGGTTGGTTTAAAGCAGACCTCTGATTGAGTGGTTCAAAGCTGGCTCCTGATTGGTTGGTTTTAAAGCTGGCTCCTGAGTGGTCAGTTTAAAGCTTAGCCCTGATTGGCCAGTTTAAAGCTGCCTCCTGATGGGCTGGTTTAAAGCTGAATCCTTATTTGTCGGTTTAAAGCTTAGCCCTGATTTGTGGTTTAAAGCTTGGCCCTGATTAGCCTGTTTAAAACTCGCTCCTGACTGGCCGGTTTAAAGCTGGCCCCTGATTGGTCAGTTTTAAGCTGGCTCCTGATTGGTTGGTTTAAAGCTTCCTCCTGATTGGTCGTTTAAAGCTGTCTCCTGATTGGTTGGTTTTAAGCTGGCTCCTGATTGGTTGAATTAAGCTTGCTCTCTATTCGTCGGTTTAAATATGTCTGTGAACTTTATCAAAATAGTTGGAGAACCATTTCAGGTGACTACCTCTTGATGCTCATTTCGAGAATGCCAAGAATGTAAAAATCAGTAACCAGAGCAAAGGGCGGGGGACATTTTGAAGACAAGCATGATTTAAGTTATTTCACCTTTTTTTGGTTAAGTACACAACTTCACGTGTGCATTGATAGCTGTGATC
>NW_023420260.1:0-2065 GCF_002922805.2 Oryzias melastigma
TGTCGCTGCTCCGCTCTCAGTGACTTTTGTTCTGTTGTTCTTTGTTTCTGCAGAAGAAAATAATCCAAAATCAATCCAATCCAAAACCTTGAGGAACATAAAATAAAGGATTTAAAAATAAAGAACCAGATTTTCTCCACTGTCTGCTAATGCGACTTTAATGAGTTGCAGCTTATTTGTTTAAAAGAGCTTTTTAATTAAACATTTCTTTATCATGACAGAAACCGGTTCAAGATTTTCTGCTGAACAAATATTTATTATAAAGAATCTTTTTAAATGTTTAAGTGATTTATAACATATCAATTAAAACATAGAATTCCTACGGTTTCTGGGTGGCTTACCGGTTAAACCCGCGGTCTTGTAATCAAGACGTAGCTGGTTCGAATCCCACCCGAGGCTTATTTGTTGGCCCTGCGACAGACTGGCGACCTGTCCAGGGTGTACCCCGCCTTCGCCCATCAGTGGCCGGGATAGGCTCCGGCACCCCGCGACCCCGAAAGGGAAGAAGCGGTTAAGAAGATGGATGGATGGATGGATGAATTCCTACATTAAAACAAACAGAAAAAAACTTGTATTGCCAGAAAATGTTAAAAAGAAGCAGCTAAAAGAAATGCATTTATTATTTCATTTGATGAATCGGTTATATCAGCTCCCTTGTCAGTAATAGTTTTTAAAATAAGATTCTACACTGCAAAATGTGTCATAGGCGCTCCACGAAAGAAGAAAAATAGGGAAACATGAAAAAATAAAGTAATCAATATGATGAGGAAAAAAAATCAAATTTTACAGGTTTAAAATATAATAATAATGAGAGAAAAGTAAAAAAAAAATGAGAATAATGTAGTAAAATGATATGTAAGTAAAGGTTTGCAATGTGGAGAAAAAAGTCTGAACTTAGAATTAAGTTGTGCAGTTATAAGACAAAAAGTTGCCTTCTTCTGAGAATTTATGTAGCAAAATCTTTGAGAAAAAGGTAAAATTTTACACGAATAAAATTGTAGATTTTAAGAAAAAATGCACAATTTTACAAAAACAAATTTATAGATTTTTGGGAAAAAAAGTCAACATTTTACAAGAATAAAATTGTACAAATATGGGGAAAAGTCAAGATTTTACATGAATAGTTTTTAGTTTAAGGGAAAAAAGCCAAAAATGTTTAAATTTTTTTAAAGACAAAATTTCACAAGAGTGAAGTTGCATCATTATTAAAGAAAAAATGTACAATTTATAAAAATAAAGTTATACATTTTTGTTTCCAAAAAATCCTAATTTTAAAAGAAAGAACTCCAATGTTTCCAAAAATAAAACGTAGCATCTACCTTTTACATTAACTGTTTAATTTATGTTTCAGACAATTCAGGAAAATCGACATTACACTGCTGAAGAATATCAATGAATCTGTTTTGCTTTTTTAATAATTTCTTTTTAAACAAGGACGCTTTCTTTCTTATAAAATTAGGACTTCTTAAATCACATTTTTAGGTGTTTATTCCTGTAAATTTTTTTGACTTTTTCCTCAAAATATATTGACTATATTCAGATAAAATATATCTTTTCTTTTGTGATGTCCTAACAGTCCATCAAAGAAAAACTTGTGGAACATGAACTAAAACAAGAATTTTTTTCCTAAATAAATCTCTTAATAAGTGCTGTTGTTCTGTTTGTGTGAATATTTTTATATTACGTTTTCAAATTACCGTTTCATACGGTTCGGTAAAAAAAACGTCCACAGGTGATCTCTGAAGAAGGTGGAAAGGAAGTTCACTCCGCCCACTTTCGATAAAAAAAATGTTTTTATACATAGAAAATAAAATGATAAACAGGAAGTAGATGTGCACCTCTCGTTGCCATGGCAACAAACCCACGTTCCTCCAGGTGAAGTGAACGAATGAGTGGGTGAACGTGTTACTAAAGTTGCGAAAGTAAATTAATTTTATATGACTTCAATATAATATAACAAAGCAGAGAGTTTAGAAGGTTAGTTGCCATCAACATATTTGCTGGCACATCAGTAGAAAGCTAAGATCATCCATGTTTTTAAAGAGAATATTTGAGTATGTTTTGA
>NW_023420261.1:0-2065 GCF_002922805.2 Oryzias melastigma
TTTACGTTTTAATTTCACGCGCAATAGAGATCCTTCCATGTCAGACCGAGGCAGCACATTGGTTGTTTGCACCAAGTTGGCAGGAACACACGTGATTGGTCCATGGATTCCATTCTGCCCGCCTTTAGGCAAAGCAAGCATCTTCATAAATGGAATGTGCAGGGCAATCAGATGCTGCTCTAAACTATTCAAACATGCCAACTCAGGCGGGACAGGATGAACCCCCAACTTATTACCGACCCACTCTGGCGGGGTCTGACCTCTCTTTAACTTGGAGTCACAGCTGTGGCAAATCCACAGAGCGCCCCTAGCCGTCTCCAATAACGAACATGGACTCTCACAGGCCCTGCTGCAGCGATGCAGGTAGTCCTCACTAATGCACCGATCTGCAATCTCTCCCATCATTGCAGTCTTGCTGTAAGTCTCCCTTCTACACAGCAAAACCTGATGATGAAAAAGAAGTCTGTTGCACACACAGCAAACAAACTCTGGACCATGTTCAACCTTTCTTAGAAAGTCCTTCATGACTTCCTCAAAACTCTGTGCCTTCTTTTTTAACAATTGCCTCTTCAATTTAACATTACTTATGACACTCTCTCTGAACACAGGGTTTTCTCTATATTTCTTTTTGCTTGCAACGTTGACTCTTATTCGGTGTGCAGCATCTGTTTTATATTTGTCTATGCTCAAAGTTTTTACCATGGTCCGGTGTCTCGCATCTTTTTCATATCGATCTTTGCTCAGAGCTTTCAATGTATTCCTTTTTGATGCATCTTCTCTATATTTTGTTTTTCTTTTGGCTTTAACTTTCTCCATTACATCAAAATATTTTGTTTTTGCTTTTGACTTTACCATTTCTCTATAATCCTCGTTTTCTGTATATCTTATTTTTAGTCGTCTCCTATTTATTTCCTGCACTTTTTGTTTGTAACATTCATCTATCAAATATTTCTTTTGGATGACGTGCTTTAACCTCTCTCTCTGATTTGTTCTGTAAATTTTTCCTTTTAACCTTTTTGCCGTTTGTTGTCTTTTTTGGTTTATAAAATATTTAGAAGTAAATTTCATACATTTGTTTTGGTTGTCAATTGGCAAGGTACTCTTAATGTTTGTCGAACTAATGTCACCTTTTTGGTGTGAACGCATAGAGTACATATTTGAATTTATGTTGGCAGACGTGCAACAGCCAACACAATGGTCCTGTTTTGGATCTTTGATGCAGATAACATTTTCAAAATGCACACCACTACAATTTTGGATATATATCCCATTTTCTGATGATTGCCTACCGTTGCTTGTATGCCTAAGCCACCTGCCATCAAACAAAACAAAAACATCAACTCCCAATAAATCAGCTGTAGCTTGAATTTCTACATCTGTCGCCCAAACACTAACGAAACGCATTCTAGATTTGGCAATGTAATCATTCACAGAGGAGTACTCGCGTCCTATTACCCAGCTATATAGATCGGGGTTACTTTCCATATGTTTAACAACGGCTAATCGAATTTTTCTGTGAGCGTTTTGCGATCCGCTCACAGCCTGAGAGATGGCCCGAAAGTAACAGTTCCCATCTCCCACTATACTTTCGTTGGTGCAGGGCGGCCCTAATAAACCAATGGGTGAGGAAACTGGGGCATTAAACTTTTGGAACTCAATGTCTAAAATTGAGCACAGAGCCTGGCAAACATCACGATTTAAAGGACTAAAGTAAAATATTTCCTGCTCAGGCTCACTAGTAAAAATCACATCCAGTTCCTCCACAGCAACATCATCTAATTTTGCCTTTTTAACGCTTTCTTCAAACGACAAACCTTCAAGATGACTTTTTACACCTATTTTCCGTTTTGTTGCTGTCTTTTTGGATTCCTCTATAATGTTAATGGAAGTGTCAGAGAAGAGGCCATCTTTACAGAGTTTGAGGGAGCTACTTGCTGAAGGGCTTCCTAAGAAAGGGTCAAATGCTTCAGAAACAGAAAAAATCACTACACCAACTATTTCGAACAGAGTTGACTGAATTCCTCTGACTAACCTCTGCAGGTAGTCATGAACATCCCCCACAGAA
>NW_023420262.1:0-2063 GCF_002922805.2 Oryzias melastigma
TAACATGTATTTTTCATTTAGACAATTTCTATTAAAGAAGCATACTGATGTAGCTACACATTTTGCATTCATCTTGAGAAATTACATTGCTTGACATGTATTTTTTTCATGTTTATATTTCAAATGAATGATATGATGTATATTTAATATTCTCAATGTTTGTCCTACTTTGACATTCAATTTTTCTTCCTCAGGTTGCTGCGTTTTTCCATTTATGGAAAGGTAAAACAGGTTTTTTCTTCTGACATATGCAAACAATGTCATCATCTCTCAACTCTCTGCTCTATTTTTAGACCAAAACATGCGAAGTTACATTGGATGCTATTGGCGAAAGCACTAATAGGCTATCCAAAGAACTAAATATTCAAAATCCACCAACACAAAGCTATGACCCTAAAACTGGATTGTGGGGGAAAGTATGCCTGGACCTGGGTATTCCCAATGTACCCAACAATAGGAAAAGGGTGAAGTACGCCTTTCAGACAAGTGTGGTAAGTATCTTTTTATTTATTTATTTAGTTTCTTTTTCAAAAAATGGATCTTCAATTGGGTAGGATTAAAAACTGTGATGTCTTTCACATTCTTAACATTGAACATATGTTTTATTTGGTACAATGTTCCACTTTAAGGTGGAAAAGGTGGAAACATCCCTCCCCAGCCCCATGGTTTCATGGGAAGAACCAGATATTTCTAATCCATCTGTTGCTTCTGACAATTCTCCTGCTCAAAGAAGTGCTGCATCATCTCCTGCAACTGTTTATGAGGTATGTCATTGACTTATCTGGTTAGAATGTCATTCTAATATATCTATACAGGGCTGTTACATTGCATACTCATTTGTCCAATATCACCCATAGGGCCCCACAGCTCCAACGTAAGATGAGGATAGTAACTCCAATGAAAATTTTGCAAATGAGATTCCTAATGAGGAAGCTTTCTTCATTCTTTCATTAAATGAATGGGAGTCGATGAGATCAACACAGAAGAGGAGGCAGTTCAACACACTTAACTGGACGAATATATTCGTGAGGTCCAACTGTATTGTAGTTTTAGATTCAAGCAGGACGGTGTAAAGACAATAGGCTCCAAATCCTCTGCTCCATTATTTCAATGTGAAGGCTACTGCTTTTTCCAGGACTGGGTTAAGGTAAAGATTTTGGATGATTCCACCTTAAAGGCTGCTGTGCTGTTTGAAGGTGGTGTTGTCTGCCACCAAAAAAATGAAATAAAAGCAAGACCCGTCAGGGCTGATGACAGGCAAGCTTATGCTGCAGCACTGAAATCCAATCTGCCACGACAAGTCTATCTTTCTAATCTAAACAAGCTTGAACAGGATGTCTTTGAATTTGGATGCAGGGACAAAGCACCACCAACTGGTGTTTTGAAAACCATCTCCTGGGCAGAAAAAAGAAATGCATAGCTCGATGAGGATGAAATCAAAAGTCTTCAAATAATGTTGAACCAGCAGAAGGGGAAAGATGACAAAAATCGTCCAGAGGGTCCTACTGGAACCCAAAGGGATGATGCTGTGGTCAGAGAAGTCTATGGCCATTTTTACAGAAAGATCCCAAGAGGACATAGTTTATCTGGATGCCACAGGAAGCATTTTAAAGAAAGCCACAGGGGACAGTGGACCATATTACATATATGAAATGGTAGTCCGCAACCCAAAGAAAGGACGCTCCCCTCTTCCTGTAGCCACATTTGTGACCTGTGAGCACACCACAGCCTCCCTGTCCTTTTTTTGAGTTCCTTCATGACGGATTGCACCAGATCATATGGATCAAACGTGCGGAAGCGTCCTGTTATGTTCATATGTGATGGATCTATAGTACTTATGCAAGCTATTGCATACAACCTGTGTGGACTTAGTCTGTCACAGCTAAATAGTGAATACTATAGATTAGCAATTGGTCAAGCCAATGAGGTTGCATGTAGACTCCCCATTCTACATCGTTGCCTCAGCCATGTCATGAAGAATGCACAGGCTTTCAGCAAGAAACAGTGAGTAATGCTTATTATTCATTCACATTGTTAAGTTTTCTTTAATTATTTCTTCCACT
>NW_023420263.1:0-2062 GCF_002922805.2 Oryzias melastigma
CTATGTGGCACTGTTATGTCCCTGTGACGGGCCATGATGCTGAACTCCGAATGCTGGCATAATTCCTCAGACTGTTAATTCTTCCATCTAGCAGAAGAACTTCAGTATGAAAATGATCTTTAAAAAATGTCCCAACTGTTTTCATTTAAGTCACACTTAAAGACTAAATTAAGTTTACTATTCGGAAATGAGTTCTTGTGGAAAATTTCTACATTTCCTTTCCTTGATTTTTGAAACCTGATCTCAATCCTTCAAAATAAAAGCCAGGTAATGTTTAACCTGACGTCTGTGGCATCGATCACCAGTGGAAGCTTAGTGGAAAATTACAGCACCCCAGAAAACATTTCACAGTGAGACAAAGTGTAAAGCTCCGTCGAATGAAGATGTTTCTCTGCGATGATGCTGACGGATACATCTTACAGCTCCTTTTATGGCAGAAAATGACCAGAATATGGAATAAAAAGGTTTAAAGATTTAAAAACATAAATAAAAAAACAAACTTATCTAAACCCCAGAGGTTTTATCAAAGGAAAATGGAGTCAAACAGTCTGAGGATCAGCATCTGTGGATGAGCACATGGTCCCTCAACACAAGGCACAGCCTCTCCTATCACCTGTACAGTAAGGCTGATCAATAAAGCTCTCTAGTTAATGAAATACTGCTCGACTAGTGTTCCTCTACTACTGCCTAACCAGGAAGTGCATCGTATCTTCTGTAGTGCTTACATACTTCATTGAATTTCTACTCAGAGATGGTGACGAACACAACTCTGGACTCGTGTACAGACAGACATCGAAATCATGAAACACACATTCTTAAGTCTCAGCTATCTGATTAGCAAAAGGGCTAAAGAACCTAAACTGCACAAAAAATCTAAGAAAATGTCAGCTTTAAAATACTGTTAACATGTCTCATTTGGTAAAAACTAACACTGTAAAATTAATGACACAATCATCAGTTTAAAATCTTTAGTGTAAAAATGTACAGTAATGTAGGCTGGCAGGTGTGTGTGAACACCTGTGGTATATATTTTTATCCAAAAATGAAGGATTAAGAACGACCTGTAACCTGACGGGATACAGTTTAGTTTCCACGAAGCTGAGCTCTGCAGTAGAACCTGTCAGCAGGGCAGGACAACAGACCTCTGTTCTCTTATCACGGGGCAATTCGAGGAAATTTGATGTGTGGTTGAGATTTTTTTTTTTTTTTAAACCTCTGGTTGCCATAATTTTTTCCTTCAGGATTTTGCCTAATTAAATGAAAAGTTTGGCATAAACAGATCCGGCGGGACTCTTGTTGAACTTTCATGATCTCTCGTTTAAAGTAAAGTTGAACCAGATCTGCATTATAAAGGGCTATTTTCACATGACAGCACATAATTTAGCTATATAGTCAAAATCTACCATATTTCTTTGTGCCATCAAATAGAAAATATTTTTTAAATTTGACAAAATGAGTCAGAAATTTTGTGAATTGGGGTGTAGGAAAATACTGATTCAATGAAATATCGCGATACTTCATTGCATCATTTTAAAATGCGGGCAAGACGATACTTACTTATAAGCAAACGCATCGTTTCTTACTTTTGTTTTCCACTAAAATTTTCACCGGTAGTCTGTAACACAGCAAACTGAACTTCTTTCAGCAGCTTTACACGGTATCAAAACAAGATCTCAGCTTGTGTTACATGCTGACTCATTATTAGCCTCGCTGTAATTGTTACAGAGTACAATGAGATAATTACAATTAAATTTTAACATTTGAAGGGTATAGAACTCTGACAATTTTTTTTTCAAATCATCCTCTTTAACTACAAAAAAAAAAAGTATTTTTCTATTTTTCTGCTGCTTATTGCCTTAGTACGGAGCCCCTAAGGGACATTGAAATTACAAAATAAATAAATAAAGGAAATACATTGGGGTTCTAGGGGGTACTTTTTTTTTTCACTGAGAAAAAAAATAAAAGTTCTAGTTAAAAACTGATGCACACCAATAGGTAACTGGAAAAAAAATGGTTTCTCTAAAAGTGGAAGTAAATAAACATTTCTAGTTATTATCTGATG
>NW_023420264.1:0-1767 GCF_002922805.2 Oryzias melastigma
CTGTGGTGAATTGTGTCGTTTTTCTTTAGGTGATATAAATATAAAAGGAAGTTTCTGTTCCTGCAGACGTTTGTCCATCCATGGCTGCCTGCAGGTGACCCACAGCTGACGGTAAGACCAGGAGTTTCATCATTTTCATGACACAACAGTCAACCGGTCCAAACTGCATCTCAAAGTTGGCGCTCCGTGAAGCAAAGGAGGCCGACGTGTTTCTGCAGCTTCGCTTTCAGGCCAGAAGATGAGCTAAATGTATCCGAGTGCATCCCTGGATAAAAAAACGGGTTTGATGCTCATTTTTCTGTGGACAGACACTCTCACATGAACTGAGTTCACGCACCAGCGCTCCTGCCTGTGCCGTCACGTGTTGCCCGTGGTAACAGCCCACTTTCCCGCTTTCATACTTTTTCTGGTTCAGTTCAACCTACAGAAAAACAGACGGCTAAAAATAAAACTCCACTAATTTCTACTGGGAAACAGAATTATCTTTTTGAATTAAATTTGGTATTTTTAAACGGTGACACTGAAGTCGGCTTCTAAAGATTATTTTGGAAAGAATTTTTTTCTCAAGCGTCAAATTAGTCTAAAATTCATGTTAAGTTAAAAATAATTAAAATAAAATATTTTTTGAAGGTTTTTAGTTGATGTTATTAAAGGTCATTTCTATTTTTTAAGAAAAGGATATTTAAGGTTTTTATTTTTCACTATTGGGGCTGCACGGTGGCGCAAGTGGTTAGCGCTCTTGCCTCACAGCGAGAAGGCCCCGGTTCGAATCCTGGCTGGGACCTTTCTGTGTGGAGTTTGCATGTTCTCCCCGTGCATGCGTGGGTTTTCACCGGGGACTCCGGCTTCCTCCCACCGTCCAAAAACATGCTTCGTGGGTTAATTGGTGACTCTAAATTGCCCCTAGGTGTGAATGTGAGAGTGAATGTGTGTGTGATTGGGGCCCTGCGACGGACTGGCGACCTGTCCAGGGTGTACCCCGCCTTCGCCCTTCAGTAGCCGGGATAGGCTCCGGCACCCCGCGACCCCGAAAGGGAAGAAGCGGTCATGAAGATGGATGGATGGATTTTTCACTATTTTTTAAATCAAATGATTCCCAGATCATGATTCTCCCACTGCTGTGCTTTAGCATTGAATTAGCATAAACATTGTTGGTTTTACAGGTTTGAACAATCACAAAAACTTGACTTAAAATATAGTTTTTATATAATTATGTTGTTTTTTGTTCAACAATCACTTTTTTTACTCTCAATTCATTTCAATGTTTTAATTGATTTTAATTTAATTTTAATAGCCTTTTTCATTTTTATGATCTGTTCTTTTTTAATAATAAAACTCAGTTTGACTGTGATAAATTTCTTTTGTGGAAACAAGAACAAATAATTTAAAAAGGAAATAAATCTGGGATGATTTTTGCTCTTAATAGATGGTAATTTGGTGAAACTGATTTAATAAATCAGAGGAAAGCTTCAGTTTTTCTCATTAAAAATACCAAATTAAAAAATGAAATGACAAAATGAGATGAAATGAACATCAGAATAAAATGAATAGAATTAATTAGCTGTATTATATTAAATAGGACTGAAAACAGCATGAAATGGTCCTAATGTGGATTTTAATGCTCCACACCATCCATCCATCCTCTCCTCATCCTCTCGTCCTTCTTCTCCTCATCCTCTTCTCATCCTCTCCTCCTCTCCTCATCCTCTCCTCATCCTCTCCTTCATCCTCTCCTCCATCCTCTCCTTCTTCTTCTCCTCATCCTCT
>NW_023420264.1:1875-2061 GCF_002922805.2 Oryzias melastigma
TCCTCTCCTCATCCTCTCCTCATCCTCTCCTCATCCTCTCCTTCATCCTCTCCTCCATCCTCTCCTCCTCTTCTCTTTCTCCTCATCCTCTCCTCATCCTCTCCTCATCCTCTCCTCTTCTCCTCATCCTGTCCTCCTTCCTCTCCATCGTGCTGTTGTAGGATCTGCTGAATTATTGAGCATCAG
>NW_023420265.1:0-1415 GCF_002922805.2 Oryzias melastigma
ATTTTTAAAGATTTTTTTGAACTCCTAAAACATTGTTAAAAATAAGTAAATATAAAGTAGGTGCAGAAAGAGGCAAAAATAAATGCCAACATCAGGGATTGTCTTAAACTCAAACTTTAGACTAACCTCAGTATCTGATGTCCATCCTGATCTGGTGTCTGACTGGAGATCAGGTCTGATGTGGGAAAACTAATCATTAGAAATATCACCTTTGTAGTAGTTAAAGCTGCAAATATGGAAACAAATCTAATCAAAGCATTTTTAGGGAAAAAAAAAAAGACCACGCAACCAAAAATGATTTCTTTTCCATAAACTAGTTTATTTCTAATTGGTCAGTAATGTGATACAAAACGTCAGAAATCAGTTGTTAATTCATCGTTGATCCAGCAGCTGCAGTAGTTTCTGTAGGGCGGTGATAGAAGATCTGTGACGTTTCAGAGCAGAAGATCACTCAGAGCTTCAGTTCTGATCCTAAAAGACAAAACTAGAATTAGATCTTTGATGACAGAATAAGAGTAAAACTGGATACCTGAGTATTCAAATGATGGAGAATCAGGAACAAACAAGCTGGTCTGGGAAAAGCTCCCTGCTCCGCTCCATTCTGATGAATGGATCCATGAACGTCTGAGCTGGAATCTGGATCAGAACTGGATTAATCAGATATTGAGAGTGTAAACAGAGGGATGATGGGAAATCAGTACAGGCTTACTGCCATGCTTGAACAGTCACATGTCAGGTGACTTTCTAATTAACTCCTGCTGCTCTGCAGAAACTATGTCCTAAACAACGATGGCATAATTCCTTTGAAACACTTTGAAATTGGATCAAAAGATGATCAGAGATTATGAAACATTGATTAGAATTTTTTTTTCTACTAAAAAAACAAAAAAAACTGCATCTGGAAACTGATTTAAACTTCTTTCTGCTGCTTTTCAAAGTCCTCCATGCTGGAAGAGACTTCTTCTCAGGAACCTCCAGAGACGGATCATTTCTTTGATTTGGTCGACGTTTTACGCCGGAGTTCCACCGACAACCCTCTGCATTTACCCGGACTTGGGACCGGCACAAGAAGCACTGGACCGTGCTGCTTGTGGTTGCATTACTAAACCAAACTTACAGTTTAACATTTCAATATTATTAACTTTAAATTTTATTCTAGAAGTATCGGGGAGTTTTATTCAATTGACATTTGGAATAAAAACCTGCAGCTTCTATGTAATCGGCCATTTTCTAGATACTTTTTACAGCATTTTCTATAAAAAGATTTAATAAACTCAAACTTCATTTTCTGGCTTTGCTTGATAAATTGTCAAAAATAAATTACTTGGACCAAATCATTCTGCTTAGAAATCCAAACATTTAGCATAAACCAGCTTTTATTGTTAAACTTGTCCTGTCCAGCAGATGCAGCTGAA
>NW_023420265.1:1487-2061 GCF_002922805.2 Oryzias melastigma
AACAATGATGCATTTCTGCATTTCTGGTTGGACCGGACGGAAAAACAGGGAAATTGAGAGATGAAAGAGAAGGGAGGAAAGGAGAAAAGAGTTTTTAACTAAATAAGTTGAAGAGAAAAACCTATAATAGTTAGTACTGTACTTGAGAAGGGTATTTTAGTCCATTATAGATATATTTACTAAAGTAAAGTAAAGTAGGTTAAACAGACAACTGTATATATATAGTTTGAGTTCCTAACGTCAAAATTTTTTATTTTTACTTTTTTGTAAAAACATTTTCCTGATAATGCTCCAGAATATTTCCTCTTCACATGAAAACACGTTTACACACATTCTAAATAGTAAAGTTTGAAATAATCCTGCGTTCTGTCCTGTATTTTTTTTATAATCTATGCTTGAAATAAATCAAATGGAACAATAGTCTCAGACTGTGGTTTGATCTAAATACCAGCAGTAGGATTCATTTTGTGGTGGTCAGTTAAGAATAAACTGAAAAAATATCATTTAGTCTGCTCAGAACCAACATTTTTAAACTAGCTTCAGTTTTTCCAGACGGAGAGAAGAAGCTTTTAGG
>NW_023420266.1:0-2061 GCF_002922805.2 Oryzias melastigma
AAAATTAAAAGTTTAGTGCTTTGAATTCTAGTTTTAGTAACTTTATTCGTTTTTGGAACACTTTTGTAAACCTTTCTGTCACTTGAAGGAACTTGATCATGGTTTTCTTTAGAAAGAGAATTTTAACCTTGAATAATCCAGTGGTGTAGTGGTAAGCACTTCCATCTCACTGCAAGAGAGCCCAACAGTTCAAATCCCAGTAGTAGTCTTTCTGTGTGGAGGTTTGCATGTTCTCCCCATACATGTGTGGGCACTCTGGATTCCTTCCACAGTCCAAAAGCATGCTTCATTGGTTAATTGGTATCTATAAATTGCCCCTAAATGTTAGTGTGCCCTGCCACAGTCCAACAGTTGGCTCCAGCAATCCCGTGACCCCAAAAGGGATTTCCAAGGATTGACTGATGTATAATTCAGCAGACATTAGACTCTATCAATTATATTCATCCTTAACAACTTAATGACTTTTGCATTGTAATATTTTTGAACTTATATATGATTTTTTTAGTGCTTATTTTAATATCTGTTTTGTTTGATTGGTTCATTTTAAGCAATTTTGATAAATTGCTTGAAAGGGAGTGGGAACTTATAGTTTTAGTGATCCTTGTTGTAAATTTTATTGAGGAATATCTTTCTTAGTTTATAAAAAATAATGTTTTATCCATCCATTCTCTAAACCCTTATGGGGGTCGTGAGAACCATCCCAGGTACTGGTAGATGAGGCCGGGGTACAATAGTTCACCAGTTTGATGCAGGGTCACACATACTCACATTTACACCTAGAGTCACATGAGACATGTTTTTGGACGGTGGGAGGAAGCCAGAGTGCGCAGAGAAAATCTATCCACATGCACAGGGAGAACATGCAAACTCCACACATGAAGGTCTTAGCTAAGGCTTGGACCAGGAGTCTTCTCACCGTGAGGAGAGAATTCTGACCACTGCTCCACTGTACAGCTCAGACGCATTCATTGTCATTCCTAATTTTTCTTTATTCTTTTTTGTTTTTTTCACCAAATTTTCTAATTTGAGACCAAAGTTTGTCCTTTATGACTAAAACAAGGACATCTCCAAGAATTCAGAGAGAAAAGTTGGAATCTACAGAGAATGTGTTAATTCAGCTTCCATGAGTTGTTCATGTCAGTGATCAACATGACCAGGAAAATTGCAAAGATCCGGATGACCTGGTGTGGTACGTTAAGAGAAAGAGTCCAGTTACTGTGGTTAAGTTTCTCAGGGGTCTTTTTAACACATTTCTTTATTTTGTTATTTTAAATATTATTTAATTACTTTCTTTTTCAACTAATATTTTTTCTTTTATTGTATTTTCCACAAAATGTGTGCACTGACTATTAAGGTCTTTATTTATTGAACAAACAAAACGTTGTTTTTTCTAAAGAATAAAACAGAAAATTTAATAATCCCAAAGGAAATTCAGAAGCGGTCAGCTGGTTGCAATCACCACCACACTAGAACCTCCTTAAAAAACAAACACAAAATAATCAACAAAAGAATAAAATTATGAAACATTCAAAGATTAAAATGTGTTAGAGAAAAATACAATAAAACTGAAAAATACTTTTAATACTTCAATGATCAAATCTACATAAAGTCAATAGTTTGACAAGTTAGGAAAGTGTGAATCCTGCATGATGCATCTTAGGCCACACGATGGCGCTGTTCTCTCATAATCTTTGAGTTATCAAATTCACGATCTTCACTTAGTCTTCCTAAATATGTTTTTTAAAGTAAATTTCTACCGCTGTAAATAGTAACAATAAAACAATTACACAAGACCATAGTTTGTTTGCTTGTTTGTGTATTTATTCATGTATTTATCTATCTATTTTTCTTGAAGCAAATTATTCTTAGCCATACATTATTTTACAGCAGTTTATGTACTTTACAGACTTCCTGCCCTAAGGTAGTTTAATTGGGCGGTTGAGGACTTAAATATACGTTCTGTTATTTAATTGTGTCACTTTTTGAATCATAAAAAGCACCGACTGATCAATATGTTCAGTGCCAGAAGGCGATTTCATCCATTTGCGCGCACGCTCAGCA
>NW_023420267.1:0-2061 GCF_002922805.2 Oryzias melastigma
CAGAGCAGCCGCTCAGGTAGGAAAGCACCTGTCGGGAGCCGTCACAGCGGGGGCGGGGCTTAGAGCTAGGCATGGATCTGCTGCAGAAGGATTTGCTGGCTGTTCTGACTCGATGTCAGCTGAGTTTCTAGCAGTCCCCCCCCCCTTCCCCCTCCACCTACAGTATTCTTCCAGCTTACTGAACAAAAAGAAACTCTTCTTTGTGGGAAAATGTGCACATCTGAACCACTGTAAGCTGTACCTGCTCTGACCTGCTGCCCCCTCCTTCCTGGGAAACCACAGGACTTGATTGGCCCCAAGCAGCTGGAGTAACGAGGGGGCGGGGAACGCATCCAGAGAGACGTGCATAGGTTGGAAACAGGTCCTTAAAATTCTTGAACAGCAGCGTGTTTTTGGAGGTCTGGAAGTTTTTCAAAGTGCTCAAATCGAAACTAGAAACTTTCAACTAGAAAACATGTTTTTCTTTGCCGGTTAAAGTGAAGACAGTTCTAATAACAAACTTAAAGACCACTGCTGCTAAATATTGAAAATGTTTCCGAAACCCCTTTTGGCTAAACTATGGAAACTTAAAGGTTCAGTATACAAAATGCCAACTTCTAAAAGCATTCAAGAGGCTCATACGGCCACCTCAAAGACGTCATGAAAATGGAACGCACCATTTTCATGTGTAGTAAGTGTTTTTGAAGTATTTGTGAGGAAAATTAAAGTTATAGGCACTTATGATGTACGAGTGATGTAGTCGCAAATGCTGCAGTCACAGCAGAAGATACGCAAGTGCCTGTAGGACAGGAGTGTCAAACTCAACAATCACACAAGGGCCCAAAATCCAAAAACACACCTTAGGTTGTGTCTACATTTTTGAAACTTTAAAACTTAACTTTTTAACATAATTATGAACTAGATATATAGCTGTGATAATGCTAGTGTGAATGCTGTAAGCTGAATTTGGCCGCTGAAGATGGTAGTGCTGATAGCTGAAGATGCTAAAATTGATAGCCAACTAAAATATTAGCCTAAAAAAACAAAAAAAAACAGCTAGCATTTAGCTGAAAAAATAGCTATACTTCAGATTAACCTAAAAAACTGAAAAAAACCCATAATTGACGAAAACAGCTAGCATGTAAATATTAGTCTAACTCCCGACACAGCTTTAAAAGTAAAAAAAAAAGCCTAAATTAGCCAAAACAGCTTGCATGTAAATGAACAACTCCAAAATAGTCCAAAAAGGTAGCAGAAAGTCAAATTTTAAAACTGTAACTTTTTAACTTAGTAAAAACAGACAGGAATATAATTCCAGAATAAATCAATTTAACCCTTAAATAACTTTGAATACTTTACTCTAGAAAAGAAAGTTCTAGAACATTTTCTCTCTATGGGTTCTTCGAACGTCTATGACCTTAATAGACGTGTTTGCCCATTTATTCTCACACAGTTAGCCAGATCCACCCGTAAGGGCAGCTGTGACTCAGGCACAAGTCAGGGCAGTTACGGTCCTCTGATCAAAGGGACAAATGTTTGTGATCAGGAACACTGAAGATGGAGAACCGTTACTTCCAACTGCTTTGATGCAAAACTGAGTCCTTCCTTTAAGAAAAAAGGAAAATACTGAATGTAGCGTAAGTGGATGAAAAAAGAGGAAGAAACAGTTCATTCATTCAGTGGCAGAAGAGTTTTCTGTAAAACAAAAACAAGATCCGGTGGCTTAAAATTTTGTATCTTAATGGTTAAAGATAATCCAAAAAGTGGGCCCAAATTATGAAATTTGGTGGAGGAGCTCAAGTATCTTGGGATCGTGATCGTGATTGAGGGATTATCGGAGTATGAGATCCACAGGTGGATTGGAGTGACGTCTACTGTTATGTAGTCGCTGCACCGACCCATTGCGGTGAAGAGCCAGAGAGCAATTTATTTACTGGTCGATCTTCGTTCCAATACTCCCCTATGGTCATGACCAAAAGAACGCGACCCAGACTACAAGCAGCTGGAATGAGCACCCGGGCACCCGGAGAGAACTCAGAGCCTTCAGACCCTTGGTTTGAAGGGACCAGAGTTCTCTTGTTT
>NW_023420268.1:0-2060 GCF_002922805.2 Oryzias melastigma
TATATATATATATATATATATATATATATATATATATAATAAATCATCTATTAGTATTTTAATCTTGTTATATTTTTGGTTTGAATCGTTTTTCACAAAAAGTTTTGATATAAGGTACGTTGCTATAGTATGTAGCCCATGTTTAAACCTCATATTATGTGATGTAAAGTATCATTTCAGAGACAAAGTCGAAATAATTAAATTCCTCCATTGTCACCTCCTGATGTCTCTTCTCCTCCATCTCATGTTCTCTTCTCTATTTCTCTTCTAAGCCGTCTTCAAAATTATTAAATTCACCAAAAAGGTTAAAGAAAACTATAACATTACTATTTTCTTTTCTGCTGTTTTTTTTTTTTTTGTTGTTGTTGTGATAAACTCTGGACTAACATATCTTAACACATGTATTATGGTATTAATAGGAAGTTTGTGGTCAAACTTTTTGAATTGCTCAGAAAAGTGTGTTTTTGTTGAATAAAGTTATATATTATAAAGCAACAATTGAAAATGATCATTATGTACTAGCTTAAATATGCAGATTTATTATTAAAAAAATAGTTATTTATAAATAAAATTGAATATTGAAGACTACAATGCCATACTGCACGGTGCACCAACAACAAAAACGTGTTTGTTCTGATTGGGGTTCTATTTGAGTGACTGTCTTCGGGTATATGGGCATCAACATCTACGGTTAGGTCTGACGACAAACACTCACACCTTTCTGAAGTTTAGAAGGAAGAAAAGCCCTATCTGCTCATGGAATGTAGCGCTTAGTTTAGTGGAAACATGCATGTGCAATGATGAAGGAAAAGGTCTGAATCTTCTGTCCTGTGTTACTTGTCTTTCCGGATCTGCAGTTAGGAACTGAGTCCAAGCATCCTAAACTGTGTGTCTGAACTTCCCAACCCTCATCATCCTGCCAGAGTCAAGGCTCTACATCAATTTACCTGAGCCGCCAACTTGACTCAAGTGTTTGATAAGACTTCTCTGAGCCATCTTGCCTAAGGCGGTTTGCCTAAGTCATCGTGTCAAGAACTGACCTCTGTGCTGACGTCCCTATGTCTAGGTTCACAAGTCTACATTCCTGAATCAATGTCCCAAAATCTATATTCCTTAACCAGTGTCCCAAAGTTTACATTCATGAACCAGTGTCACAGATTCTACATTCCTGAACCAGTTTCCCAAACTCTTTGCTCCTAAACCATTGTCCCAAAGTCTACAATCCTGAACCAGTGTCCCAGATTCTACATTACTAAAACTGTGTCCCAAAGTCTACGTTCATGAACCAGTGTACCAGAGTCTACGTTCCTGAACCAGTGTACCAGAGTCTACGGTCCTGAACCAGTGTACCAGAGTCTACGGTCCTGAACCAGTGTACCAGAGTCTACGGTCCTGAACCAGTGTACCAAAGTCTACGGTCCTGAACCAGTGTACCAGAGTCTACGGTCCTGAACCCGTGTCTCAAAGTCTAGGTTCCTGAACCAGTGTACCAGAGTCTACGGTCCTGAACCTGTGTCTCAAAGTCTAGGTTCCTGAACCTGTGTCCCAGTCTAGGTTCCTGAACCAGTGTCCCAGAGTCTACATTCTTAAAATTGTGTCCGAAAGTCTACCTTCATGAACCAGTTTCCCAGAGTCCACGTTCCTGAACTAGTGTCCCAGATTCTACATTTCTGAACTAGTGTACCAGAGTCTACGTTCCTGAACCTGTGTCCCAGTCTTGGTTCCTGAACCCGTGTCCCAGAGTCCACATTCCTGAACCTGTGTCCCCAACACATTCTCATCCGCAACTCGTCTCATATTGACGTTTGGCTAAGGCCCCTTCCACGTCCCTTTTTGATGTTTTAGGTGTCCCCAACTCATTGCTTTTGTGCTTTCTGTTCATAAAATCAAGGGTCCGCAACCCTCGGGACGTGGTACCGGATGGAGTACTGGATAGAGTACCGGATGCGCACTGGTCCTCGGGACGGGTTCAGTACTAGTACCCTAACACAGTACGGGTACTTAACCATAACCCGGTACTGGTTCGCGTCTGGTTTGTGCCCGGTGCCACATCTGGTACC
>NW_023420269.1:0-2059 GCF_002922805.2 Oryzias melastigma
CCCAATACTAGTGCATGTACCCACAGTTAGAAGAGGTTTGGTGGTAATCGGCTAAATCCTGCTCTCACAGCTCTATTCTGATATGATAAACTTCATGACAGAATTCCATTCAGAACAAACAGCTATTCAGTTTTTATTTATTCATTTAAAATTAGGACAGTGTATATTTATCAACGTAACATAAATATGACAGAATTAGCTACATTACATCTGTTAAGGCCAGTAAAAGAGTGAAACCAGTAAACTTTGAGATTTGACAATAACAATTATTATCAAAAGTTAACACATATGTTACGTCCTGCTGCTGCTGCGCTGCACCTTTTCAACTTGCCATTCTGCTCACCTGGCAGGTGGGGTAAATGATCTTAATGAACACCTGTCAGGTATTAAGAGGAGGCCTCGCTGAGGCAGACAGAGAGCAGAGCGGCAGCATTTGTTACTTTGAGTTGTGCTGGTTTGGATTTGTTCTTTTCTTCCTCAGCAGTCTTACACTGCTGGGTTTTGATATTTTAGTTTGGGGACCCCTAAACTAGACAGAAGCAGGCAGCACACAAGGAACACACCTTAAAAAGGGGCCAGTTGCATTCTCTAGTGCTGAGACATAAGCTAAATATATATATTTAAATAAAAAATGTTTCCAGTTCTTTGCTGAACTTTCTCTCCAGTTGTCCTCTCTCTCTCTTTATGTGTGAAGTTTGGTATTTCCTTTATTTCTTCAGTTAAGTCTTCATCATGTTCAGCATTAAATTTTTCATTTTTCTTTTCAGAGTTTTTTTTGTCGTCTCGTACTCTAGTTGCTTGAAATGACAGCGACACGGTTAACATACAAACGCTCTATGGGTGTAAAATTCCAAATGATGTCACCAACAGGTCTCATATTTCCCAGTGACTGCAGTGATTTCCCTCCAATGGTTTTGAACCAACTTGAACAATTTCAAACACTTTGAACCTCTTCTTTGCTCTCCCTGCTTCCTGTAGCTCCGATCTCAGGTTCCTTTTACCAACATCATCGCTCGTTCTCGTCTCAGTGTGTCCAGACCACACCCATCGTCTTTCCTGCATTGATCTCCAGAACATCTATGATATCTGATGGATTAATCCTGATTCTATCCTTTCTGATCACTTCCAGAAAGAACATCTCCAGCTCTGCCTCCTGTCTCTTTCGTGTCTCAGAGTCTCTACTTAACATTCTTTTCTGAGCGCTTTTGTTTAGATTGTAAAGTTCTTATTAAATTGTTTGTAGAGTTTTGCAAATTACAGTTTTCATGAATGACGGTTATTTCAGGTGTTATTTATGATGAGACTTAGAATCTGACTCACCTGTTTCTGTTTTTCATTCACTATCATGCAGCTTACAGACAGACATGGTTCTGTTCTACAGGAATCTGGACTTTATAGACATCATCATGTGTTCAAAACTTGACTGTGTCTCCAAAGGAGGATCCACCCTCCTCATTTTGAACTGGAGTTAACTCCGCCCACCTGAACATCATTCCCAAATAAAAGCTGGAAAAAGTAAAATGAGATTTTTTCACCCACCTGCCCATCAGAAGAAATTCCCACCACAGCCTGACC
The DNA here is from genome assembly GCF_002922805.2 of Oryzias melastigma. Classification (NCBI taxonomy): domain Eukaryota; kingdom Metazoa; phylum Chordata; class Actinopteri; order Beloniformes; family Adrianichthyidae; genus Oryzias; species Oryzias melastigma. The sequence goes on from NW_023420269.1 coordinate 1,576, forward strand.
TCAGAAATCAAACCAGCTGATTGAATAAATGCTGACGTAGGACTTCACTGGAAACCATTTCCTGTTTAAACCAGATTCAAGAACGTTTGGTTCCAAATTTGGGCACAAGATGTGAGGCTTAGCTCAAACCAGTGACTGTATAAGCCCAGCCAGCGAGGCCCCATGTGGTTTTAAAAAAAGGCACAAAGTGTGGACCCCAGTTGGGTTTGTCTGCAGTTTGTGTGGTGGTCCCATCTGTGTTTGACCACCAGTGCTAGCCACCCAGTGGCTACAGTGGCTCGCTACAGAGGTGCTCGCTAGCATGCTAGTAGGGGAGCAGTTTTCACAGAGTCGGCTCCTCCCAATTATGGTGTTATCAGCGAGGAAGGAACAAGCAGAAAGGGCGGGGGGGTTGCAGTTTTGTTCAATGAAATGTTTCAGTGTAAAAAGTTATCTTTTTGAAACTTTCTATGTTTTGAATATGTAGCCCTACAGCTGAAGGCCT
>NW_023420270.1:0-2059 GCF_002922805.2 Oryzias melastigma
TGGACAGGATGTCCAAGACCTCACCAGCTCACAATGAGCTGCTACGTAAAAGTGCTACATTTTACCAAGAATGCACCCAGGCCTGGATCTAGCCTGCCCCCGCTATAGGGTGCAGGCAGAATATTGGGAGGTTAGCAAGAGATAATATGATAATATACCTCCCCCCAAGTGCTGTGACTGCCCTTCAGAAAAGTGTAATAGCCTGCAAAAATCCCAAATTACAGTCGAAGTCTCATTAGTTGAGTGAAATGTGTTCACTGCATTTGACCCATTCTCTGGGGGAGGGGTGAGGTGTAGACACAGTTGTGCTTTGGAATCATCTGGTGGTATCCCCTTATCCAACCCCTTAAAGTAGAGAGGTACTGGGTCCCATTTTTAGAATCTTTGATCTGGCTCCACCATGGATTTGAACTCACGACCTTCCAGTCTCAGGATGGACACTCTACACCACATGGGTCAAAGTCAAGGACCGGGGGCCGGATCCGGCCCTCCAGATCATTTAATGTTATTGTTATTAATGGCCCGATGTTATCTTGCGCTTATTTTTAACTTGTATATTTTGATAAAATATATTTTTATGGAGAGTAAAATATTGAAAGATATTTATTTTTTGAAATTAATTTATTCTGGAATAATATTCGTGCCTTTTTACTATTCATAAATATGTTAAAAAGTTACAGTTCTAAAGTTTTGAAAATTGGCATTCTGCTAGGGCTATTTTGGCATTTACTAAGAATTTATAGAAAACAAAAAAACACCTAAAATAAAATAAAATGAATAGAAGTAAATTAAAAGTCAAAAACAAGTAAAAATGAACATTTCAATATTTTATCACAATGCAGTCTGAAATGTATCGTTCTCCTGCAACCTCCAAACCCAGACGTATCCATCAGATTTCCTGATGGAAAACAATGATTCCTCCCTCCAGAGAAGGCGTCTCCAACGCTCTAGAGTCCAGTGGCGGCGTGTTTTAGACCACTGCATTGACGCTTTGCATTGCACTTGTGTGGCTTGAACGCAGCTGCTCACCCATGGAAACCCATTCCATGAAGCTCTCTGTGTACTGTCCTTGGGTTAATCTGAAGGTCACATGAAGGTTGGAGCTCTGTAGCAATTGACTGCAGAAAGTCGGTGACTTCTTTGCACTATGAGCTTCACCTGATGTTCCCAAACTCTTCCATTTTGTTATGATAGAGCTGAGAGTTGACTGTGGAATAGTTAGGAAATATCACGACTGGATTTGTTGCCCAGGTAGCATCCTCTGACAGTTCCACACTGGAATTCACTGAGATCCTGAGAGCGAAACATTCTTTCACTAATGTTTGTAAAAACAGTCTGCATGTCTGAGTGCTTGATTTTATATACCTGTGGCCAGGACAAGAGATTAGGACACCTGATTTTGATCTTTTGAATGGGCAAGCCAATACTTTTGGCAATATAGTGTGTATATATAGATGTATACAAATAAAAGTATAGCGTGTACAAGTGAGTGAAGCAACTGGTCACACTTTCCTTATGCATCCACCAATAACCAGCTACTCAGAATAGGAGACAGTGCGCTTTGATCATAATTTTTACATTTTCAATTTAGTGAGCAATCATGTTTTCAGTGCATCTATACAGAAAAAAAAACATCTCGTTTTCACCATAAATCCCAAATAGCAAGAAGTTTAATGTGCAAGTCTGACGCTGCAGGAACTCAGTTATTTTTCAGTTTATGTAGACAGGAATCTTTGTATTTCATCCAAACAAGTATTTTGTCCCCCCAATTTTTGAGACCATTTTTTTTATTTTTACATTAATGATGATTTTTGAAAGAAAATGTGACATTTTTAAAATCTTGAAACCTGATGCACTCACATCTGAAATTGACACTTTTTACATTTAATTTCAATAAATCTGATTTTTGAAATCGATTCTGATGTTGTTGCAAACTGAAACTGAAATTCAGCAAATGTCCTCAAAGCATCGGTCGGCTGCCACAAGACCTGCAGGGTTTTAATAGATCAGCAGGGACTTATCTATTCCAAGCAGATGCTAAGCTCTGTGACTCAAAGGA
>NW_023420271.1:0-2059 GCF_002922805.2 Oryzias melastigma
CGGAATGGTTTTCACTTTTTGAGTCAAACCAAAGTTTTCCAAGTTCTAAATGTAAATATTTTTTTTTATTACAAAACGCAACATCTTAGTGGCGAATGCAGCTAAAACAACCAAAGAGAGATCAACTAAGTACAGTGTGGTGACTTACACTACACACTAGAGCTAGGCGATAAGACGATACACATCGTCACATCGGGTCTTTCGTGCTATTTCTCTTCTCTTGTTTATTTTCAATGCTAAACTTTTGAGCGAAAAAGTGTTTTTACTGTTGTACACTTTAAAAAAGTTAAAATAAAGTTGAGAAAAAGTAAATTATATTTTTGTCAATTTTTTTCAGTGAATAACTTAAGATATACTTGTGGTATATCGTGGTATATATCATTATTGTGGCGAAAAATTATCTATATCATGATATACTATTTTTTTTTTTATTTCGGCCACTACTACCGGTAATACTCACTAAAACCCTTTAAGGAGGGATTTTTACTATGTTTAGTTAAATTAAGCATCTCTTAAATTATTGTTATTAAAGTTTTGGAACCGGCAAAACCGATAGCCATCTGTGTGTTTGACTCAATGTAATTGAGTGGACATTACTTGTCTGATGAACCAACGAAACATTGTAACAAAAATATTTAATATTAATGTTTCTTTTTATCAAAATTAACAAATCTGCATTGCAGCCTTTTTAATCACTTTCTGTCATTTTAGGATGTGAAAATCAAAAGAAATTCCACAAAAACAGAATTTAGCTTCATTTAAATGTGTGAAAGGGACTCCAAAAGAACCACTCCATTCAAAATTATTTTTTGGTGTTTTTAACATGTTCATGATGGAGGACGGGAGGTTAAAGCTGCCTTTCTGAGTATTTCTTTATTCAAATCGTATTGGATCAGAATGAGATGTTTCAAAACTCAGGTTTGTGACGTAGCATCTGTCATGTTCGGGCCGGAGTCTCCTTTCTCTGCTACAATTCTGGCGCCTCCACATGCAGATGAATAGATCCATGTACGACTTTGTTTTCTCTCATCTGAGCTTCCATCTGTTTCAAACTGTATGGCTGGAAAGCTCCGATACTGCTCGCCTTTTTTGGTTCCTACCCTAAAGTTAGCCGGTGTTGTGAGGTGCTTCAAACTAGTGGAAGAGAGCGTAAACAAAGGAGTGCTGGAAAATTACCATGGATACCTTCCTCGCCAGTAGTCCCAGCAACCATTTAGGGGTAAATTTCTAATGAGCTCCTGCAACTCTAAAAAAATAAATAAATAAAATAAAAGGTCTTAAGAATAACAGATTTTTTGGTGGTTTATTTGTGTTGATTTTGGGTAAAACTGTGCGCATTATTAAAGTCTGTACACAGCAAATACAATTCACGTTAAATTTGTGTACACAGTCTTTGTTAGTCAAAGTTGCTGCTTGACTGTTCTTCAAAGCACCTGCTGCGTATGGGAGGAGCTTATAATTCTAAATGTTTTATTTAGGATTTAATTTGGACATTAGGGTTGGGGGACAAGAAAAATTGGCATTTGGGGGGTTGCTGCAGATAGATTTGGTCATTTCAAAACTATTTAGCAAGTATTCTTCTCTCCCAGTTAAAAAGATCCAATGAAAAGAAAGTAGCATTTTCTCAAGGTCTGAAATTATTTTTTACTTTTGATAGAAGCTCGTATGATTTCCTTTAAAAAATAAAAGACCCCTTGTGCCAAAGAGCCACTACGGAGAGTTAAAAGAGCCATAGGTTGCAGACCCCTGACCTAAGAGGATGTAGGGCTGTGAATCTCAGCACTGACTTGTTATTAGAGGTAAGTCTGCAGATGCAGAATCAGAAGATTGGAGGAGGGGTGGCTTTTGACATCACAAATAAGCTTTTTCAAACATAATGTTTTTGTCTGCTCCTGATTTACAACAAATTTAACAAATAAATACTCAAAAATATAATTTTAAGTTGAATTATCTTTATATTTGTCCCCCATCATGAGAAAAATGCTACATGAACATAAAAAAAACACAATTTTCATTGGAGTTGGTCTTTCAGTTTCTGTTCTCAGCTATCTTAACCACT
>NW_023420272.1:0-2058 GCF_002922805.2 Oryzias melastigma
AGAGACTCTGACAAAAGGTTCATGGAGTACGTGCTAAAATCTATAGATAGCTGATGTACCGCAGTGTTGCATGGAAGTGCTGTGAGGCTCTTCTGTATATAAAGTGGGCGGAGGGTTGGGGAGGGGGCGGGAGGTGGAGATGGCGCGGAGACGAGAGAGTGGGAGAGTCGAGAAAGCGAGGGCAGGTGGCTTCACACTCATGTGTGGAGCCCAATCAGGCACAATCTGCTTCACTACGAGGCGGCGCGCGGACCAACTGTGTGCTTTGTGTTTATCTATAATTAAAACGGTTGCACGCTCATTGCTGCAATTCCATTATGCAGTGCATTAAAGGTATCCGGCGGAGATGATGAAAGGCGGGGAAACGGCTTCTTGGTAGTTTCTTAATCAGAGGTTCCTTGAAAGTTCCAGCGGGGGGCGGGATAGCAAACATCAGAAAGAGAAGGGAACAAAAGGAGGACGTTCCTTATTTCTGTTTCTTGAGTTGAGGAAGAGTCAAATTGAACTGCATCGACAGGTACATCTCAAAAAGTTAGCATAAGAATGCTCTCTCTATATATATTTTTTTCTTTTGTCATTTCAAGAAGTAAAACTTAACTTATACTGTACAGTACAAATACACATCGAGTGAAAAGTTTCAAGCCTATATTTTTGTGAATAATGATGTTTATTAGGGATTCAGTGACTAACTTTCCTCAAGATTCAGAATTTAATTTTTGGGTTTTCTTTCGGTTCCATGTATGACACGTGTCATAAATCAAGGCCCGGGGGCCGGATCCGGCCCTCCAGGTATTTCTATCCGGCCCTCCAGATCATTTTATTAAATTGTTATTAATGGCCAGATGTTATCTTGCACTTATTTTTTATTTTTATAATTTTGACAAACTATATTTTTATGGAGAGTAAAATACTGAAAGTTATTCAAGTTGATTTATTCTGGAATAAAATTCCTGCCTGTTTTTATTTATCAATATGCTACGGTTTGAAAACTTGGCATTCTACTAGCTTTTTGACTATTTTGGCATTCATTAAGATTTTAAATTTGCTAATATTTCAGCTACATGCTAGCTGTTATGGCTAATTTTGGGCTTTTTTTAAAAACGCTTTTTAGGCTTTTTTGAGTTAGGTTAATATTTACACACTAGCTGTTGTGGCTTATTTAGGCATTTTTTCTGTTTTTTAGGCAATTTTGAAGTTTAGCTATTTTTTTTAGCTACGTGCTAGCTGTTGTGGCTAATTTGGGCTTTTTTAAAAACGTTTTTTAGGCTTTTTTGAGTTAGGCTAATTTAGGCTTTTTTCTGTTTTTTAGGCAATTTTGGAGTTTAGCTATTTTTTTCAGCTACATGCTAGCTGTTATGGCTAACTTAGGCTTTTTAAAAAAGGTTTTTTAGGCTGTTTTTGAGTTAGGCTAATGTTTACACGCTAGCTGTTTTGGCTAATTTAGGCTTTTTCTGTTTTTTAGGCAATTTTGAAGTTTAGCTATTTTTTTCATCTACATGCTAGCGTTTTTGGCTAACCTAAGATTTAAATTTTTATTATTTTAATTTGGAATTTAGCATCCCATCAGCTTCAGTGATTCCAGTGATCAATTTCAGCATTTTCAGCACTAGCATTTACAAATTCCAACCAAATTCAGTTTACAGCATTCACTCTAGCATTATTGCAGATAATGCTATATATCTAGTTCCTAATTATGTTAAAAAGCTAAAGTTTTAAAGATTTAAAATATTAATTTTACTGTGTTCAATAAAAGTTTATCCTGTTTTGTCCTCAACCTATTGTGTGGTTTGGATTTTGGCCCCTTTGTGCGGTTGAGTTTGACACCCCTGATGTATGACAAAACATCAACAAAAGTAAAACATTTTAATTTGTTATTTCAATTAAAATAACATTTAAGTTAGCTTGTATGAAGTCTGGTGTAATGCAATAACACAATCTTAAATATATGGAATTTAACATAATACGCGTGTTTAAAACTTTCAAATATACAGATATGGCTTTAATTCAGGAATTGTGGTCTATAAATAATGAAGGTGTCTCGTAAAAATTAGAATATCA
>NW_023420273.1:0-2057 GCF_002922805.2 Oryzias melastigma
TCATCAGGGGACTAGAAAAGACAAACAAAACAAAACATACATTATCAGTGGATCCTTTTCACTGTGACATCAAACAAAATGGCGACAGGGCTGAAAATGTGAAAAGTTACTTCAGTGTTCAGGTTTAGAACGGCAGAGCTCACAGCTGAATGCTGTTTAACATCATTTTACATTAATAATAAAAAGTAACCTGACCAATTTCAACAGAAAAATGTACAATATTTATTTTTATGAAACTCCTGCTGAACTATGTCTGATCCCTGTGGGATAAAAAAGTAAATCAAGGATAAAAATAATTTGTGACCGTCAAAATATTCCTGTTAAAGGCATTCCTATTTTTACAATTACCCCTTAAAATACTCGAAAAACTAAATTCAGATCTAATTACTGCTACAAAAAATGAAAAAATAACTGTTGTTTTACATAGCAACTGTTTTGTAGACCACTGGGGTATCAATAAAACAGTTTTCCCTCTTCTGGCTGCTTTTCTTTCCTCCAATTCTTCCTTTCCAAATTGTTCAAGAAATAGAATGCATGAAGGGTTATTTTCCCAAATCTCCCCCCAAACATGTTGCTCAGCTTTCCTCCATTAAGCTGTTTAGTGTGCAATTCATGGCTCTTAATATCATGAGTCCAGACTGTTCCATGCTTGCCTTCCGGGATTTGGATGTTGCCTTTAATTAATTCACATCATTTCTCACCTTTTTCCTCTTGTCTTACATCCATTGAGATTCTTTTTACTACCATGTTTGCACACTACTAGAACACAGTTGCCAAAGTTTTTCAAAGTGATCAATCTGCCCCTTTGAGTGTCTACCACCTACTATCATTGTGGCACAAGAACATAAAACAGATGCTTTTTTTTCAACACTATCTTCATCATCAATGGGTTTTTATGCCCACTGGGTCAGACAGACTACATGATTCTCATTTGGGATTTACTACAAGTTAGTCACACTTAACAGTAAGATGAAGGCTCTTCTTTTTCCACTATCTTGTTTTGTCAGTTTTTATTCCAGGCAGTAACTCACATAAAGTATGCCCTACTTAAACTACAGTAACAGTACAGTGAAAAGATGTCTGGGACGCCATTTTTATACATTTAAGTCAAGTTTAAAAATTATACGTTTAAAGTGAGTGCTAAGTTCCTAAGTTCAAGTCTTGAGTCTTTAAAGTCAGGTCTCAAAAATAAGCCTCAAGGCCATACATACCTTTTGTAGCTGCTCAGGCTGTAGCTGCACCAACGCTTCACTTATCTTGTCCTGTAGCTGCTCCAACTCCATCGTGCCCTCTTCCTTTCAGTCCAGCTCTATAGGTTCAGTAGTGATGGGCAGATGCAGATGAAGCTTTCTTGAAGCACTGAAGCCTTTCTTCCAATTGGTTCACTCCAGAGCAATCCTTCATGAAGCTTCATTTGCTCTAGGGGGATATCTAGTGGACACAAAAAAATATAATGTGTTCAAATTTCATCTGAAATTTAGAGCCAGTATTGCTATAGAATCTTTCCCAAATCTTTTGGTGATTTTACAGTTCCAAATTAGGGGACTAATTGTTTCTGGGTGTTTTTTACAGAGTTTGAAGTTGAGATCAATTGTTTTATTATATCTTAACATGTATTGATTAGTGGGATAGTTTATATGTAGAAGTGTGTGAGAAACATCTCTCATCTTGTTATTAATGAATAATTTCTGATGCAGTGTCCAAACATTATTCCATGGTAAGTCAGAGATCCAGTTTGTCCAATAGAAGACAGCAGAGGGACAGAAATGATGATAAAGGGCACATATGATTTTATTGTTTTTCCGGGCAAAATTAAAACAGGATTTTCCAACAGTGGGGAGCAATTTTTAAAGAGCAACTTTCTAGGTATTTTTACAATACCTATGTTACAGTTTCTTTTATTGTAATTATACACATTGATGTAAAGCACAACATTTGACTCAAAGAAGTTCGTTCACATTTGTTAAGATCTTTCTTTGTTAAGATGTTTGTTTTGGCACGATGTTTCTCTACCTGGAAAAACTAAGAAGAATTACTCTCAACTTCTTCTAACCATT
>NW_023420274.1:0-2057 GCF_002922805.2 Oryzias melastigma
GCTGCTGGAGAAACTCTGACATTTCTTTCATCTGACATTGTTCCTCCATTTTTAACTAAACAGGACTTGGATGGCTTAAATTCCCTACATATTGATTTCCACGGGGCTGGGGAGTCCACAGTGGACATTGGAGATGGCATAATTAGAGGTCGGATTCCCGGAGGTGTGGCCATTCTCTGGGATAAAAGACTTGATTCCTACGTAAATGTGATAAGACTGGAAGTGGACTGGTGTATAGCCATACATCTTAAACTTAACGGCAAAGAATATGTTATCTTCAATGTGTATACCCCCTGGGAGTGCCATCATAATGAAACAGAGTTTCTTAACAGGCTTGCTTTTATTAATTGTTTTATTCGGGATCATAATTTTTTAAATGTGTTTATAATTGGAGACCTTAACTCTGACATCTCTGATTGCGCTTCTGCCTTTGGAAATCATTTGAAACAGTTCTGTGAAGATAATGGTCTGACACTTTCTACTGGAATTCTGTTGCCAGAAGATAGTTTTACCCACATCAGTGAAGCGTGGCATACAACCTCATGGTTAGACCACTGTGTTACATCAGCTGATGCTCATGCATCTCTAACTAATATGAAAATATTTTATGAGCTCGCACTTGCCGATCATATTCCATTTGGGATGCAAATAAACTTCTTGGCTTTGCCAATTAGGGAATCTTATGCCAATAAAAGGTCTTCATACTTAGATTGGAATGCTCTTTCACAAGATGAAGTATCTCTGTACTCTAGAGATACAGACAGATTATTAAGTAACATATATTTGCCTAGAGAAGCAATATCATGTGGTGATGTTAATTGTAAAAGCTCCACTCATGTCCTCGCTCTCCGGTCTATGTATGAGAATATAATCAATGCGCTGCTCAATCCAAGCANTGAAGCGTGGCATACAACCTCATGGTTAGACCACTGTGTTACATCCGCTGATGCTCATTCATCTCTAACTAATATGAAAATATTTTATGAGCTTGCACTTGCCGATCATATTCCATTTGGGATGCAAATAAACTTCTTGGCTTTGCCAATTAGGGAATCTTATGCCAATAAAGGATCTTTGTACTTGGATTGGAATGCTCTTTCACAAGATGAAGTATCTCTGTACTCTAGAGATACAGATAGATTATTGAGTGATATATATTTGCCTAGAGAAGCAATATCATGTGGTGATGTTAATTGTAAAAGCTCCACTCATGTCCTCGCTCTCTGGTCTATGTATGAGAATATAATCAATGCGCTGCTCAATCCAAGCAAATCACTGTATAAACCAAAATCCAGAAAAAGGGGTAGTCCAGGGTGGAATGCCCACGTCAAGGAGCTCTTCTTAGAAGCAAAAGAGGCAACAAAAGAATGGATTGTCGCTGGGAAACCTAGACAAGGGCCAATTTTTGAGCATAAAAGGGCTACAAATGCAAGATACAAGTATGCTATACGCTTCATTAGCAGAAACGATCAGGCGATGAGATCAGACTCTATGGCCAGGAATCTCTCTTGTCGCAAAACTAGAGACTTCTGGAAAGAAGTGAAACACATCAACTCTGGGAAACAAACTTTTCCATGTGTGATAGATGGAGTTTCTGGCCCTGAGAATATCCTGGAACATTGGCGACAACACTACAGTAGAACTTTTAATTGTGGCCAGACTGATGAGGTGTATAAGATAAACGATGTTGGTGCCTGTGATGCAATCACAGTGCATGAGGTCTTTCAGGCTTCTGCCAAATTGTCAGATAACAAGGCCACTGGTCTTGATGATGTTTCTACTGAACACATAAAGTTTGCAAGTCCAAAGGTGTTTCCATTACTTTCCATGTGCTTTACATCTTTTTTAACTCATGGTTTTTTACCAGACTCTATGTTAGATGTTTTGACAGTTCCAGTTTTGAAAAACAAAGCCGGTAAGATTAGCTGCTCTGATAACTACAGACCAATTGCCTTGGCCAGTGTAATGTCAAAACTCTTTGAGTTTATTTTGTTGGACAAGATCACCAAATGTATTGAATCAACAGATAATCAATTTGGATTTAAAGAAAAGCTTGG
>NW_023420275.1:0-2056 GCF_002922805.2 Oryzias melastigma
CACATACATCAACACCACTTGATGCATCTTATATAACTGATATATCAGTTTCCCTCCTTCAGGCAGATGTCGATTTTGGTCTGAACTTCAGCACAGACTCTGCAAAAAGAAAAAAAAAGTTTTTGCTGCAGGAATTGGGCAACGCTGACCCCACAGTGAGGCTCCATTTCTGCTCAAAAATATGCAGTAAAGCGTTTAAGATCACCAAGAGAACTGTGTGGTCGTCATTTCCAGTGGGAGACACTGAACTGACCCGGACTGGAGCTAAAATCTCACCAAGACTTTTGTCGGATTCAGAGTGAAACTGAAATCTCAACAGATTTGTTCTCATCACATCCTGTTTGGATTAAAACAAGTTTTTAAAGTGAATCATCCAGTTTTAACTTTAACATTGGAAAGATCACTTAAGCACAAACATCAAAAATCAAGAAGAGAAAATCTTCTGGATAAAACGTGTGTTTATTGTTTTATACTGTCGGCATACATGTTAGAATGAATTATGCATGAAGATCTGCTTCCTACCTCGACATAAAATCCCAACATTTAATAAAATCCAACCATTTGCTTTTTGGCTAAAGCTCAGCTATTGTGTTACTGATTACAGGGGCGGACTTACCATTAGGCAATCATAGGCGACTGCCTGGGGCAAATGAAACTACAATGAAAATCCAGTTTTAATATGTATGTGAGGCATTTTTCTTTTAAAAAAGAACATATGTACATAGTAAGTTTTTGTTTTTGAATTTCTAATTTTAAATTTGTCTTTTAAACTGTCTCAGAGACTGGTTGTTGTTTAAAGTTTTTTTTTTTCTGAGGGGATTCGACTCCTTAAACTTCATTTTTTTTAGTCCTTACAGTGGATATTGTCATTTTTAAAGATAATCCTTTATTAACTCAAAATTTGGTGCAAAAAGTCCAGTTAAAAACTAAATTCCTGCTTTTTAGCATTCACACTAAATGTTGATTCTTTTGCTCTTTTACGTTTTCTTCCTCACGTTTTTTGACACATAAAAACTAAATCACACTTTATGCAATTTCATATCATAACGTTCAGCACCGCTTATACTTTTGGTATTAGTACGTTTTATGCATTTAAAATATTACGCAATTTTATGATTTTTTTTCATCCAAATGGACATTTTTTCACATTTTTTTGGGGCACTTTTTAACTTATGTGATTTTGGTATCAAAAAGTTCAGCATGTTCAGAACATCCGCGCCTTTATTTTTGGTATTCATACATTTCATGGTTTTTGAAATTTTACGCAATTTTTGTGTTTCTTTTTTTTTGACTATTTTTGGGCAAATTTGGTGTTATGCCAATATATTAGCATCATGTTAGCTTAATTCTTGGCTGATTGGGGATCCACTGAGGTTTTCTTGGTTAGTTTCGAGTTAAGCTAATTATATTAGCAATGTGTTAGCATTTTTTTGATAGTTTTGCACCTCCTGAGGTGTTTTGGACTAACTTTGGGTCGAGTTCATATTTAAGCAACACGCTAGCTTTTTGGTTAATTTAACATCTACTGATTTTTTTTAGGGGGGCTAATTTAAAGTCAAGCTAATATTTTAGCAACCTGTTAGCATTTTTCGACAATTTGGCATCTACTGAAGTTTTTTGGGCTAATTTTGGGTTAAGCTATAATTTTTGGATACTATGCAAATGATTTTATCAATTTTAGAAAATTGCTTTAGCAGTTTCTTAAACTGCTAAAATATCTTCAGCAATCACATTCAGGAGAAAGTGTTCATACTAGCATTATTGCAAATAATGCAAATTTTCTAGTTCAAACAATTATTAAATCATTGTTTGAATTTAACTTCTTAGTGATTGACTTAATTTTCAATTATATAAAAAATCTTTATTTATTTATTTTTTTCTAAGTAATGGTAAAGTGAGCGAAAACCAGGATTGAAGTATGAATAAAGTGTGAATTTGTGCAGTGAAAGAGTTCAAATAAATTACAAAATGAAAAGAATTCATAGTTTTTTGTTTGTTGTATTTTTTGGCTACACTGTAAAAAATTCCAAGTTGGCTCAACTTAAAATAATTTGTA
>NW_023420276.1:0-2055 GCF_002922805.2 Oryzias melastigma
GGCAGCTCGGTGGCGCCAAACTTGAAGCTGCAACAACTGTCAGTGATGTGACACATGAGAGGAAAGAAACTCAAAATCCCCCACTGTTCCTAAAAGAGCTCTTTATCTCTGTAAATGTCAAACACATTTTTAAGCAACTAAAAGTTTTAGTTGCAGGCAATTTGTCACAGGAAACTGACAGATTATGTAAAAAAAAGGTAAAATAAATTGAAGCATAAAAGAGGTGGGCTTTTACAAGTTCACTTCCTCCTACTGAGTTTTAAACTATTCTTTTGATAAACTTAACTTGTAAGAGATTTGTGTCATGTATTGTAGTACACATTATGATTAAAATATATATAATTTACATTGGATATGAATGTATGGATATTAGAGGTGTAATCAATCAATAATCCCTCAATCCAAACAAATTGACCTGTCAGAGGTGAGTTGTTAATTGAATCGACCTATGCGATTAAAAAAATAATTTCAATAAAAAATTAATTTATTTAATCTATATTGGAAAATACCACTTGCATTGAGGCATTATTTTTACTACAATGTCAAAACAACCAGGTTCCACCACAGTGGACAGCACACATGTGATTGCAACAAAAAATAATTTGACTATTATTACGGTCCAAAACATTTTGAATTTGCAAAGGCATGACCATCCAGTTTTGTATAATCTTCTAATAATGATCCATTTGTATTATTTTGATGATGAAAAAACAACAGTGGGTTGAACTTTATGAAACTAGAATATAAATTTGTTTGCCATTATTTTATGTTACTTGTTTGTTTACACTAATTTAATTTATACTTTACACGTGGCCTTGCCTTGCCTCTGTCTAACCATCCTTCCATTTTATAAATATGTTTTGTCCCTTTCGGGGTCACGGGGCTGCTGGAGCCTAACCCAACCACTGATGGGTGAAGGCAGGGTCCTCCCCTGACTGGTTGCCAATCTGTCACAGGGCCTCACACCCATACACACTCGCATTCATACATAGGGACAGCCTGCACTGCTCAGCACTCAGGTATTTATCTCTGAGTAAATTTGAATTTTGGCTAAAGATGTCCTGGAATTGATTTTAGGTCATTATTTCAGATCAAATCAAATTGTTAAAAATGAACCAATAATGTTGACTATGAATCGTATCGGCAACCACAAATTATGATACGAATCAAACCATTGCACTCTTAATGAATATGAATCTCTTTTAATTTTGATTTTCTATTTTCAATCAAATATTGTTTGAATTAACCATGTATAGATGTATGTTTCTTTTGTTTGTCATACTTAGTATTTTTTGTTCTGATTGCTTGGAATAAATAATTTCCAAGTTCAATTTCAATATTAGCACTTGTGTAATGTAACAAGACCAATATTCAATATATGTTTGAGTAAAATGATCTCAAACTTTCAATGCATATGTTTTAGAATTGTTCTTACGTCCAATTATTCAAGGAAACACCAAAATGTTCACTTATTTTGAAAAATATGTGCTGCTTGGTTCCATTGAAAGAAAATCACAGACATTTTAATGATATTTGCCTAATATTTTAAAAGAGATGCTTACCTCAAATAAATAAATATATACATTTTGAACATTGATTTTAAGGAAGCTAAATCTCCTCAATTAAATATTATAAAAACTAGTATCCTCTATCTATTTTTAACTCCTAGAATGTTAATATTTTCTTGCTTACCCCAATTTTCCCCTACTTTTTAATCTTTTTTTCTTTTTCAATTTGTTGTTTGCCGTAAATATAAGACTAAATGAAAATAGTCGGTTATAAACAACTTTTACCCCCCCCCAAAAAAAAAATAATAATAATGATTATTTAAATTTGTATTACGTTAAACTTAAGGCTGTATACAAAAGTTAGAGTTGTATATAATTAAGTAGTTATAAGTAGTTTTAAAATGTTAATAACAAGAATAGAAATCAGTATCACAACATTTTATTTGACATAGCTTTTGATACACACTGAAAAATGAAATAGCATATTAGTTAATGTCTCTGGGTAACTCAGTAAGACTTTCTGGTGCAGTTCAATTTTTAATGAATG
>NW_023420277.1:0-2055 GCF_002922805.2 Oryzias melastigma
TTTAAACAGGGGACAATTAAGACTGGTGTCAGTCTGGTTTAAAACCGATGGTTTAAAAATTCAAAAAGTGATGTGGAGTCTATGTTGTGGATGTGAGCAGAGGGAGCGTTCCAGAGTCTGGAGGCAGACTTTAGCCTGACAGGTGATATGGGCTGTGAGGGCAAAACCTGTACAGAGCATGCAGGAGGTTCACATAAAATATCAACATCATCCGAGCCAGATTCCAGCTCAGACGAGGAAAACAAAGACGTTCATGGATCTAGTCGTCTACAAGCGGATGCATAAGGATGGTGAAGAGTTGGGAGCTTGTGGTCTGCTGATTGTAGCTTCTACATCACAGCTACAATGCTTTTCATTCTGCATTTTTTCTTCTGATTCACAACAATTTGAATAAAGAAATACTCAGAAATGCAATTCAAGCTTATGTCCGCCATCATCAGAAAAATGCCACAAGAACATGTTAAAAACACCAAAAATACAATCTTCACTGGAGTGGGTCTTTGATGAAAAGGTTACTCCCCTAACCCATGACCTGGCACACACACAGCTGAGAGAGGGGGCTCCATTATAAACTCAAAACCAGATAACAGTTCATCATGATAAATTAAACTTTAGACTTACACATATTTTACAGAAAGGGCAGCAGCTCTACAAAGATCTATTCTAGCTTCCAGAGCTCAGTTCAGCTCGTGGAAGAACTGAATGAGTATTTTTGCATACCGATGTAAGCCTGGACCACAGTCATCCGGTTGGTGGTGAGGGTTCCGGTCTTGTCGGAGCAGATGGCCGTGGCATTGCCCATTGTCTCGCATGCATCCAGATGCCGCACAAGGTTGTTGTCCTTCATCATTTTCTAATTATGAGATATGAAAGAAGAGCAGAGAATGTGAGAACGCTGATACTAAACAGATTTCTTCTTCCCTTTTAACCTTTTGGCATGCTTGTTTTGTTGCGTTTGCCGGTAATGTGAATGTGGTTCCAGCCAATTAATTTCCTGCTGAGAATGTATGAACTGTCCTGTCCTTCCTTAAGTGGAATTGACTGATGCGACAATGGAGGCGATCATTTTGTAGGTCTACTGATTATAAAATTATAATTGAATTCTGGCCTTAATATTTTGCTATGTTTTTACAAAAAAAAGTTTTTAAGTTTGCTTAACTTTTAGTTTTGCCACTCTGTTTTTTCCAACATGGATTGTAACACACCCTAAATATACACTTTGAAAGACAGACTTTTACAATCTGATGCAATTTAACGCAGCACCCCTGACATGAATTCTTCTGACATTTAGTTTAAAGCAAAAAAAAAATATCATTCTGATCTTAATTATTTCTATTATAAAGGATGGTAAAGCAAAGAAAATGTACGTGGTTTACATTTTCTGATTACGCCAATTTTTTTATTTCTGTTCAAATAAATGCATTCCCAAAAAATACATTTATCAAATGTTTCTAAAAAAGTAAAAGATGAAACAAAAATATACCTTTTTAGAATCATGCTGTGACAACCCAAAATGTTTCTTTGACATTTTATTGTTTTCTCAAACAACCAAAGCAGTAGAATTTTCCAAACTCTCAGTTTAGAATATCTTGCTCTTTCTGTCTCTCAAAGTTTAAACTTAAAAATGTGTTTTTTATTTCTTATTTTTATTTATTTTAATATTTTATGCCACTTTTGTTTTCAGAAAGATCAATCACCTCCATCTTTTTTTCCCTAAAATGTTATAAAACATTAAAGTCCATTAGGAGAAAGTCCACCTTATCCGCTAGGACAACCTGTCCACATTACACACTGTTCCACATTCATATCTAGCAGCGTGAATAGATTCATAAAGTGGAAAATTAGAAGCTCCAATTTGGACGATATTGAGGTCAAGGTCCTTGAATGTGGTGCCACTGTGCAAAGGGTGTGGCGTTTGGCAAAACAACTTTTGATTTCTCATGGTTAGTATTTGAATCAAATTATAGAATGCCTGCAGAAATTACATTACTGCAGTGATAATAAAGAGCAAAGTAAAAATTCAAAAAAGGAAACCCATCCCATGTATTATACAAT
>NW_023420278.1:0-2055 GCF_002922805.2 Oryzias melastigma
AATTGGAATTTTCTGTCAATTCTTTAATGGTTCAGGCTTTACAGGGATCAAAACCTACAAGGAGCCGCATGGACTTAGTTTAGCCTGTAAGAAATTTGGATTTGCCTTCATGAACTTCTTATTGCTTTTAAAAAAAAATAAATATGAATTATGTGAAGTGTTTTTGGTACGAACAAAAGCAAAAATATAAAGAAACAACTATATCACAAAATGGGATTTTTTATTTTTTATTTTTACCGTTAATAGAGGCCAAATTACAGGAAAAAGCCTGTTGCTCAATTACTAGCTGAACTCCAAAAGAGCCCAACATTACTCAGTAAATTGAATCAGACAAAAATGTTATTTTGTTGCTAAAACAGAAGCTAAACTCTAAATGATCCTAAAAACCCCAGTAGAAAACAAACTAGTAAAGAACGTTAGCATGTTGCTAAAATAGAAGCTAAGCTCTAAGTTTTTTGAAAATGACTTCTATTTTATTTTTAATTCAGCCAGAGAGCCACCATGGGGAGATAAAAGAGCCTCAGGTTGCAGACCCCTGACGTAGACCCTCAGAGCTCTGGGTCAGCACCACGGACAGCAACCGCCGTGGGCCCTCACGATGCAGCGACCCACACAGCCCGCCAGAGGGCGTCTCGCAGGGCGGTGTCCGGCTCTGTGCACAACTTTTTGAGTTTTAAAAGTATTGTTCTGTTCATTCACTTTAAAGAACCTCAAAGTGGTATTTTGATGCGTTCATGCATTTCTGCATCACACAGCTTCAGGATGGAGTCGTTTTACTTCCGGGTAGGAAAAAACTCCAAAAAAAAAAAACTAGTATTTCATGAATTAGTTTTTTAGTGTTCCAAAGGTAATTTATGATATTATAGATATAGAGATAGCTCCCTCGGAAAAAGGCTGAAGGAAATCACGGTATGGCCCTTTAAAACAAAGCCTGCGAGGGCCTGTTGTAGTTGCTGTCCGTGGTGCTGATCCAATGAGATTTCTTCCCAGAACTCGAATGTCAAAGTGAGGAAATGACTGTCGGGCTTGTCTGATCTTTTCATGGTTTATTTGTACGTCTCTTATGGTTTTGACGTGGTTCATTCGTAATACAACTGCGAACATTTCACCAGAACTTTTGCCACATATAACCAATTTTCTCATGTGGAATATACGAACAATGTAAAAGCCTGAGTTACAAGCCCAGAACCCTGCGGCCCAAGAGACACCGGGCTCTGTTTAGACAGGAGAACTTGTTTAGCTGACGGCCTGTCCAGAGGTGAGCGAGTTCTGCATCATACAATCTTCATTCATGTTTAAAACATGAATGAAGAGTGGAGGGAAATCTTCATGCAGAATAATTCTAAATCTACAGGTGTCCTACAAGCGCTCACACATCACGTGCACACCCCATGCGTGCAGTATTTGTATGTAAGTGCCAGTACTGTCACCTTACTAATGACGAGAGTACGACAGCATCACCTGTACGTAGAACTTCCTCACCAATATCTCACGATACACTTTCCACATACATGACAATGGTACGTTCCATTTTCACCACTTCCTGTGACGTCAAGTTCCACAAACCTGAGTTTGCTTTGACCCTCCACAGACCCGACCACCCCAAAACCTGCATGGGTCAACCCCCCTCTCCCCCATCCCCCGTACCACTTTGTTTCCTGAAGAGTCACAATAAAGTCTGAGATGATCCTGCTGGTATGCGGTTCAGTGAAGAGATTCAGTCTCTTGTAAATAAATAAAAATAAGAGGACGGAAATCGAATCTGGTGTGGACGCCCTCTGAGACGCTGAAGACGAGCCAAACCTAATTAAGGTGTAAAACTGTTGTTTGTGTTGTTTGTTTGTCACACATGTAACTGTCAGTGGAATGCTGATTTTGATGCGGTGGAGTATTGAAGGCGTGCCTCCCCGCTGCTGTCAGCTGTCGCTTCTGTGTCAGCTTATGTAACCACTTCCAGCTGCAGCCTCCCCGATTCTTTTGTCCAAATCAAATCAGGAGTCGCTCCAAACACAGATCTTCACAGACACGCTCTTCACTGATGCTGTAACGCCGGCG
>NW_023420279.1:0-962 GCF_002922805.2 Oryzias melastigma
TAAATTGCATTTCTGAGTATTTATATATTCTAATCGTTTTGAATCGGGAGCAAACAAAAAAATGCTGATGGAAGAAGACCTTATTTGTGATGTAGAATATATAAGGGACAGCAATAAACTTCCTGCTAACTCCATTCTGAACGATAATTGGAAGTGGGGGCGGACTTGCTCTGTGCCAGCAGTCCCACCCAGAATTCTGAAGGGAATTTCTGGACCTACAGCCATTTTGCAGAAACTGTTTGAGAGAATAACACTTTTTTAAAATTTTTGGCTCCAGGAACACTTTAGAAAGATGATCGGAGAGAGTATTTATTGTAAATATGGTAATATAAAACTAATCTTCTAAAAACAATGACATGAAAAAGAGCTCATTGTATCATGTTAGACTTTAATTTAAAAAAATAGATGAAACATTTGGCAAAATTCAAACAAAGTCCCTCCCATTCTGTGAACTTAAACACAAAAACACAAACCATAAACACACAAAAAACATCAAATGCTTTTCAGCAGCAGATTTTCAAGCTAGTGTATGATTAAAAATATATTTTACCAGCCAAAGGTGACTTAAAATTCAACGTCAAAGTATCTTATACTAAAGGCACGTAGAGTATTATGAGTTGAACAGCTTTAACGGTGTTGGTGAACCCCCCTGACTTTTGTGAAGAGAACACAGTTGTCAATCAAACATGCCCCACCCTGCTTTGTTTCATTCCCGGGGCTCACCCCACCCAACATGGGAAACAAACAACGAAGCAACGCTAGCATGTTTTATAAACGCCATATCGAAATACAAATTTTCAAATACTACAAGATGCATACAAAACAATAGTTCGATACTTATGTTATACTACTGAACTACTATAACTTTTTTTGTTTGTGGTTCTCACTCAAAACATATTATAAGGGGTTGTTTTCGTGGCCGTCTTCTCGACGCCGGTAGCACAGTTTTACAAAATAAAGAT
>NW_023420279.1:997-2086 GCF_002922805.2 Oryzias melastigma
TGGTAATAACACGCGGTGAACTGGCTTGTTGTCGCTGCTAGCAGGGCTTCTTCTTTCCTGTTTGAATTTGGCGGCGGCGCAGTACCGTTCCTCTATGGAATGCACGCACGGTGGCGTCATCACGCTTCTTACGCAACGGTGACGCAATACGTCAAATCCCCACGAAGCTGTCTACCACTCTCACAGGGAGTGCTGTAAATAAATAAGTAAAAAACAAATGACTTCGAATTTTTATACAATAAGAAAATAAGTAAACTAGTCAATTTTAGATAAGATAAGTAATACTGAACTGTATTTATATCAATTTTTAAAATTTAAATAATACTCCCAAATCTTGTTAGTGAAAGGATTATTACAATAGAACAAGGAAAAGCCTATTCAAATTATTATTGTTGTTGTTGTTATTCTTATTATTATTGTCATTATTATATTTCGGTTGCATTGTTAATAGTAAATCCAAGAATAGTGAGAGGCAGAAGATCAGAAAAGTGGATTTTTATAGCTTTTAATTGAATAATTTTCGGAAACGTACAGTATTTCACAAATATGATACATACAAGGGCTAAAACTGAAATTTGTCAAATCTTTGACATTTTCAAGGAGGAGAGAAGTAGAGTTCTGGTTAAACTGATGGATATTTGAAAAAAAGAAGAACATAAAACAGTTCCTATTTTATTTTGTAATACAGTTTTTGCTTGAAAAGTAAATAGTTAGCAAAGAAAATAATTACAAATCTATTTCAAGGGCTTTTTACCATAAAAATATGATCACATGGCAAAGATTCAGCCATTCATCTTTCATCTATTTGGTACCGGCATCCGATGTGTCCTGTCTAGATTTTTGGGGGATCACTGGTGCTTTCCTAGCCACCAAAAGGCAAAAGCCATATGATAAATATGTAGAATAAACATACATATTTTTTATTACAATGTAGAGTTGTTTAGAGTAGTTGTTTTTTCTCTATGAACAAAACAATATAGTCAAAAAACTAATTGTGTTCCAAAAATCGTAAATTATCAGATTTAGGAATAAAACAGGTTTAAAATAAACTAGATTTGCAATTCCTTGAAGAAATTGCGTCTGATTGCT